>NC_141799.1:14466648-14767557 GCF_057944985.1 Cucurbita pepo subsp. pepo | reverse complement strand
TTGATTTTTCGAATCTGCCAGCGGTCTCTCCTCAATGGATTTCAGCAGATCTTTAGGTTGTTGAAGATTCAACTTATCTACGAAGATTTGAATGTAAAAAGACAATTAAACAACACCAAACGCTAAGTTTAATAGAAAATTATGATAAGTAAAGTCAATTTTTGGATTACGTGGTGGCTTTATGTATTGAATAATCTAAGAATGTCTTTATATAAGGAAGAGAAGAAACTTTAATGGGGAACAAGTAGGAAATACAAAAGTAATGTTTTATGTTGTTCGGGGCGAACTATGTCTATGAGCATTTTAATATGTGAAGTGGTTCGTTTAGCAGCGTCAATCTTTGCAACTAGAATCTTTCAATATTATTCACCTTGGTGCTGAAACCCTCCACCTTCATCACATTTTCGAATGTTATTTTTGACCCTCTGTCTAGTTTCCATTTGTATTTCTTAGATTCCTTACAGATAAGAGGTTGCATTCAGTGGCTTCAGTGTTGCAACTGTTCTTCAATCTCTTTAGGCTTTCCGTGTCTTCTTACTTATAGGGACTATCAAGGTGCAACTCTCCTTTATATCCCTCAGTGTATTTCCCCTTGGAGAAGGGATGCTAGGGTCTGGACCTCTGACCTTTCTAGGGGTTTCTTCTTCCATTCATATTTTTATTATGTCTTTTCCTCATGCGTCGGTAGCTGCTCTGGTGCTTCTTTTTTTCCTCCCATGGAAGCTCAAAATTCCTAATGAAGTGACGTTTTATGCATGACAAGTTTTACTTGAGAGGGTTAATATCTTCCATTGTGTCCAAAGACACTCTTCCTTAGTTTTGTACTCGCAGTGGTGCATTCTTTGTAGGAGGCATGAGGAGTACGTGGATCATTTGTTATGGGAGTGTTAGTTTGCAAACTATCTTTAGGGTCATTGGAGGAGCTTGTTTGGTGTTAGTGACGTGGACCATAGAGATGGACGATCGTTGTTGGAGGGGTGCTTTTGAATCCTCCCTTTAGGGAGAGACGGCCTCCTTGCTGAGAGATGTAATGAGATTTTCTTAGGAGAATGAGAAGTGGGGTGAGGAGATTTAGAGGTTGTTAGGCTTAATGCTTCCTTGTGGTCGTTGGTCATTAGACCTTTTTGTAATTGTGGTCTTGGGGTCGTTCTTTTGATCGAAGCCCCTTTTGCAGTTAGAGTCAGACACCTGTTTCTTTTGGGCTTGTTTTTTGTATGATCTTGTAGTCTTTCATTTTTTTCGATGAAAGTTTGATTTCTTTCCCTAAAATAACAAAATGTACTTATTCTATCACTTGTTTCTCACACTTCTAGACATGAATATATTAGTGAGAAGTTTTATGGTGGCTGAAGTATTACTCTTTTTTGGGGCTTGAGATCAGCGGGAGATTAGTTCAGATTTCTGAAACAAACAAAAAATTTAATCGAAGTGTTTAATTGCAAAATTCATTATACAAGGGCTAAGCACACTGTCGTTATAGAATAGGAAAACCTGGATAAACGTCTAGAGCATGTTTATAAGTGATTTTGTAATGGTTAAAATCACTTTTGTTAGGTTTAGAATTACTCATAATTTAGTCATTCAAAATCAACTTGATGCATCATTTTACACTTTTAAAGGCGATTTTAGCATCATAAAAATTGGTTTTGAATAATTAAAAGCATGTTTTTAGAGTGGTTTGGAATACGGCACAAGTAATTGTAACCATTTCAAAATCTCCCAAATATGCCCTAAAATTCAAGGAGTATCTTCTGCTTTTATTAAAAATTGATTCTGCTTGCTTTGTAAGAATCCGTCCTAATTCAATTTGCTTGTTTGAACCATTCCTTACAGTTTCAAAGAAGAAACCGTGTCTACAAAGAGGAGCAGCGTAAACTAAGAGTGGCCAAAGGGGAGGCCAAAGAGGGTAAACATGTTGATGCTGCTCATGCATAGTCATAATCATCATTCAGAGATTGAATAATGCAGAATGCATAGACATGCGTTGTTATTTGAACAGTTTTTGGCTTGTTATTTACATTCTATTCTGTCTTCCTTGAATCCGGTATGAATTTCACAAGTCATGCAACAAGGTCAATTCACTTCTTTTTTTCCTTGCTCTATCAAAAGGGGGCAGCATTATCTGCTTGATGAGGATGATGTGAATGTGTTAATGCCACTTATTTCCAAGTTTTGGTTTAATCAATAAGCTCTTAGCACATTGTCATTTCTATTGATATAGGACGACCCTCCTCCCCTTCCCAAATGGTCTGGCGAAGAAGGGTCAATGTAGTATTTATATTGCCATCCACAGAGAAGGGAGGGGCCTCAACGGATGTCAGAGACGTTTGGAAGGGCCTCTAACTGGTATTACTCACTTACCTCTATTCCCAACCCCAATATGTCGACCTCAAATGCAGGATGAAATTATTAAATTGCTAGGGTAGGACATTGTGAATTTGTGCATCAAATGCCATATGTGTCAAAATTTTAACTTCGATGATTGGTATGCATTTTGAGTCAGTAGTTCAGTAAAAAAACTGTGCTTAATTTTTGAAAGATTTTCGGTCAAGATCTGTTTAGGCCTTCATAACAGGGAGTTAGTTCGATGGTTTCAGATATTGATGTCCTCTCCTTGGGACGTATTTTAGAGTCATTTTTTAATTTCCCATTTATCATGACTGAACAAACCTACCCTGAGAATTCTATCTTGATTGAGTTGGCTCTTTGAATCAATGCCACAACAATGTCTACACCTCTTGTTTTGTGTGCTATCACATGACTTTAAACTTTCAATTTTGTATTTATTAGGTCTTTGCTTTTTAGAAAAGGTTAAAACTGTTCTAGGATCTATTTCATACAAAATTGAAATTTTAGAGATTCCATTCGACACAAAATTGAAAATTAAAAACCAGTTAACATTTTTAAAAGTTCAAGGATCAGTTAAACACAAAGCTCGGGAAGTTTGGGGTTGGGGTTGAAAGTTGAAAGTGAACTTTTAAGAGTAATGGGGGAGGAGCACTATGGATGAAAGGTATTTGTGATGCTAAACAAAGGTAAAACGCAGATTGAAAAACAAAAACAAAAACAGTAGTGATTGGGAGACGTGTGAGGTGAAATGGTTAGATTCCTTTCTTATCGATGGGGCTCAAGTGTTTGTCCTTTGAATGTCCTCAGCCAGTGGTTTCACCTCTTCTTTATAGATATTTTCCATCAAAACATACATTGCAACACCCACCACCACATCTTTATGTTGGTTCTTTCACTTTCGTCTCTCTCACCTTTCCAATCCTTTTCTACCTTTTTCTTTCTCCTTTTTTTCGTATCTTTCTTTAAACTTTCCCTCCTATAGAAGATGCTTTTAACTGTTGTGTATTTACTTCCTAGCTTTAAATTTGTTTGTACTATCCTTCCGTCTATATGTATTTTGAGGATTGTATTCATTGTTCATTTTAAGGTGAAAAGTGCTTTTGGTGGTTTAACATTACTAAAAGGGTAAAATACTTACGTTTATTGAATATATATGTTGTTTCTTTTTGCTCAAGTGATTCATCCTCTTTGTCTTGTTTGTTTAACATTTTAGTTTGCGATGCTATTCATCTAGTCTTGTCGTAGGTATTGCATCGTAGAAACATGATTCAATTTTCAAGATGTATTAATGGTTTTCTTTTGAAGTTGATGATTCAATGAATGTATTGCTGGCTCATATTGATTGGAACGACTCAGCATACATTATAGACAAATACTATAATTAGCCTTTTATACATTCAGGTTTATGAATAATGTAAAAGACAATTCCATGCTTGTATTATATTATATAGGCCTAATTCATTATTCAGTCAACTCTTTTTTGTTTTTTCTTAATTTAATTTTCATTCGTTTAGTCTCTTACATTTTAAACATCTTTTCAATCTTTTTATTTTATTTTACCTGGTATTAAATTGCCTAATCCATCCCTAATTTCTTACTATCATTCATTCAAAATGACGACAGACCTATTTAAGTATTTAAACTCGAAGGGTCCAAACATTAGGGACCATCACACATTTAACCCATGTTTTAGTTAGAAAAAAAAAAGATGATTACAAGTTTATTCCCATAAACTTTAAAAGGATGCTGGGTAGATCCATAAACTTTTGATTTTTAATAGGTTGTTTGTAGAACTTTAGTTTTACGAGTTTTTACTTATAGAGATGTATGAGCTTAAAAAAATGTTTAATAAACTCAAAATTAATCCAACACAAAATTCGACGTTCGAAGTTATCCACCCATAAAAAGTTTAAAAGAACCCGTACAATTAATAAAGTAAACATAATTCGATTATATAACTCGATAGTGATCGATGCTAAAAACAAACATAAAATGGTGATTTCAAAGGTTTTTGGAGGAGTTTTAGGTATCCGTCGGTGAAGAGTTGGGAAAGAGAATTATTGGAGAATGGCTGGTGTTCCTATGATGCAAATCGGTCTATTTGTGTGGACGCAAAACCAGAGGACGGTGTGTGGATGCAAATGGTGAGTATAGGCATCGACAGGACAGTCTTCCACTCCCACCACCAATCCCTTCACCATCCCAATCTCTCTCTCTCTCTCTCTCTCACATCCCTATAAGCCATTCAAAACCCTCGATTCCCCTTTCCCATTCCTCACTTTCAGCAATGGCGGAATCCCTCTTCTCCACCCTCCCCGACGACATTCTTCTCAACATCTTCTTCAAGCTCGAAGACAATCCCTGTTACTGGGCTCGTCTGGCTTGTGTTTCCACCAGATTCTCCTCTACAATCCGTAATATCTGCTGGAAGAACAAGTGTAATCAAGCCATCCCTTCTCTTGTCGCCGATCTTGTCGTCGGCGACTCTGTTCCCCCCGGCGGCTGGGCTTCGCTTCTTAAGCTCGCCGTCTGTTGTCCAGGCTTGCACCATTCCGGCGTTCTTCTCGAGAATTCCGATTTCGGGCTCGAGCGGGAACTCGGTCCGGATGAAAAGTATCTGGAATTGAGCTCCTCGACTCATGACTCGAAACACGAATCGGAGTCCTCCACTGCTCAAATTGAGGTTAATTCTGATCTCTCTGCTTCTGCTTCTGCTTCTGATTGTGCTTGGTCGCTTTACGATGATCTGTATCTTGATACTGTATATAACGATTCTGAATCCCCGGATGTTCTCGACCCTCAAATCGGTGGTACGAAGGTCGAGAAGGGGGTTTTTGTGTCTGACGGGGAATTTTGTGCTTCCAAAAGGAGGAAGATCTGTAGGTCTATGGGGTCGCATTTGGCATCTGGGGTTTGGAATTTAAGCAGGGAACAAGGAAATAAGCTGCTTAGGAGTCAATTTAGAGGCGATTGTTTATACATTTGTGATTGGCCTGGCTGTGTTCATATTGAAGAGAAGCGGAATTACATGCTTTTTAGAGGCTTTTTCAAGAACTTCAAAGGTTCTCATGTATGGAGAACGATCAAAGATGGGAACAGGAACAAACTTGATCTGAAATGTGCGTTTTGCTCGTGCAATGAGACTTGGGATTTGCATTCTGGGTTCTGTTTGAGGCGGGTTTTTGGGTACCATGATGATGGTGAGCCAGTTGTTCGAGCTTATGTCTGTGAGAATGGGCATGTCTCTGGAGCTTGGACGGATCTGCCATTGTACCCCTAACATGATCAAGCTCACTTCTGGTTTGTTCTCATTCAAATCCATAAGAACTATAGAAATCAATGGAGGGAATATGTTGGGAGGGAGACCAGGGAGTTCTTATGTCTATAATTTACATCATTCTATTCCTCAACTTTGATTCTTCCTTTTTTTTTGCCTGTTTTTATGAGATTGGATATGAGCTTCCATTGAAAGGATTGCTGTTGATTTCATCTCTCTGCTCTTAAATTTGAATTCTACATGTTTTTCGTTCCGTTTGCGAATATGACTACTAATTTTGGGTTACCCGGATCGAGATTTGTTTTGGTTTACGAGGTTTGAAGTTGATATCTCTTCTTTAACATTCGTGAGCGTATGGACTATCTTATATAGATGATTTCGACTATTTTTATAAGACAACTAATGTACCTTCATTTTGTTTAGAGATAAATCTAAAGGACTCCGATTTTAGGTGTCTCATCAACTCGGGAAAGGGATGACATTTATCTTCTTCCGTCTCACAATTTCAATATCTTGTCGTATAAGTATAAATTTGATGAACGAAATTGTAACAACACCCAAACCTACTTATCGTGTTTGTTTTAGAGATAAGTCTTGTATCAAATGCAAATGCTTTAACGTTAATCGACTACTATGTCCTTCATTTATAAAGGAAGCATAGGATAAAGAGAACAAAGATTTGGGGAAGATTCTACCCTTGTGTATTTGAGTAGGGATCTTTGTTCGTCTATACGATGCCCTCGAAAAACTCTTTGAGTTCCTAACGTGATGAACTTTATTGGCTAAATTTCTTGAGTGAAATCTACCCGTTTATAAAATGCAATAGAAATATACTCATTCATAAGTAAGTCCGGTCATGAGCGTTCGTTTGTAATAATTAAACTCATGGACTTTAAATTTTATAACGTAACCATTTAGCTCCTGTGCTTTAAGATTTATAACAATTTAATCTCTTTATTGCGTAAGTAGATCGATAAATGAAGTATTATTTTAAATCTCAAATAATAAAACCGGAAATTTAATTTTGATAATTTTTTTTCAAGGGTTAAATTATCAGAAATTTAAAAGCCCATCAACTAAATTATTAGATATTAAAATTGAGGGAAGAAATTGTTATCTTTTATTAAAATTTTGGGAAAAAAAAAACAATGATTTAATTTTATTATTGTTTATGATTATTATATTTGGTTTGTTCAAATAACTTCAGGCTTTAAAACGGCGTCGTATTTGGGGTTATCAGCCCTAACAGTTGATCAATCGGAGCGAACTGGTTGCGCGCCTCCAACGGTTTGTTCAATGCCGCCATCGATTTCCACCTAAACCCTAAAACCCTTCTTCACCCCGGCAATTTCTTATACTTGGATTCAGAAACTTGTTTTCAATTTTTCTCTGTTTCATCGCACAGAAATTAGACTAAAAAAATAATGGAATCCATTGACATGGAAGTCGAGGAGCCCGTCAATGCCGATTCCAGTGTAGATTCAAGCTCCTTCAAGCGCTTCGGGCTCAAGAATGCCATTCAAACCAACTTCGGCGACGATTACGTCTTCCACATCGCTCCCAAGTAAGAAATTTCCAACTGGGTCTGTGTCGTTTCAACTTGTTTTTATTTTTGTCTCGGTAATCAAGGGTTTTGTTCTAACTTCTTTTTGAAGTGGGGATTGGACGTCAATGGCGGTGTCGTTATCTTCGAATGTTGTGAAGCTGTACTCGCCAGTGACTGGCCAGTACTATGGAGAGTGCAGAGGTCACATTGGAACAATCAATCAAATTTCCTTCGCAGTGCCATCAACCCCACATGTATTGCATTCTTGTTCTTCTGATGGAACTATCAGATCTTGGGACGTGCGGAATTTTCAGCAGGTTTGGTTTGTTTTGTCTAGTTTTTACTTTTTATTCATTGTTTGGTTTGGGAGTTTGGGTTATGCTCTTGTTTGCTCCAATTGCAGGTTTCATCCATTAGTGCTGGCCCTTCTCAAGAGATCTTCAGCTTTGCCTATGGAGGATCGAGTATGAATCTTCTTGCTGCAGGTTGTAAATCTCAGGTGGGTTTGATTTAGTAGTGACGTTAATTTCATTATAATTATGTCGTTTTTCTTCATATTTCTTGTTTTGCAGAGAGTGCTGGAAATCTTTTATGAATTCATTTAGGTTAAATTATAAGAATGGTGCCAGAACTTTTGAAGTTGTTCTCAGTTCCTAAATTTTTAAAAGTTGCTAATAGGATCATAAGCTTTGAATGTTATGCCTAATAAATCTCTTTTAACCTTTCATTTGTGTCTGTTTGATCATTGATCTACTAGTCAGTTTTTAAAGTTGAGGATTTCTTTAAGGATTTCTTAGACACAATTTAAGGTTCATGAACCTATTCCACGTAAAATTGAAGGCTGAAAGTTGTATTAACAAAATTCAAGGACCAAACTTGTAATTTAACCGTTCATTTAATATGAAAACTAAAAGTATGAGACGTTACAAACGACGAGTTTAGAGACATTAGTGAAAAGAACTCTTAAGAATAATTGAACTTATTTGGTTATGTTGCTCAGATACTCTTCTGGGATTGGAGGAACAGAAAGCAAGTCGCGTGCTTGGAGGACTCTCATGTGGAAGATGTCACTCAGGTTCTTCCTGATGCTTGAGCAATGTATCTTGTATCTAGTGATTATAATTTTGATTATACTTAGCAATTGCTTCAATTTTAAAAAGTAATCATGTACCTGTTCAACTTAAGATAATATGTGATTGCCATGGAAATTGTTTAGACATCGGTATTTTTGTCAGATTCGGGCTTTTGTGCAGATGGTTTTTCCTCAAAATTGAAAATTGTTTCCCGTCCTCATAAAAAGTAGGATGCATTTCTAACAATCACTAGCTTTTGAGAATCATATTCTTTCTAGGAAATAGTTTGATTGTTGAATTTGCATAGCAATGATGTGCAAAATCACTTTGCTTGTTAGCAATGATATTCAAGTTATCGACTACTGAAATAACGATCAATTCAAGTTATCGACTACTGAAATAACGATCAAGAGAAGGGTAGAGCTCTTAGAGGTTGCCATGATGGTGTGTCTAGCATTCCCTATTAGATTTAAGTGAATAACAGTCTCAAATAAATAATAACTAGAGATGTAACGGATGCTTTCGATTTTCTTTAGAAAAACATGTTAGAATATAAAAACTTCTGTACAAAAGCTATAGTGGTTATAGAAAAGAATTGAGAACTGCATGTTATGACAATTAGGGATTTGTTACTTCTGGGTTCTTATGATATAATATTTTACAATTAGATATAGTTACAAGAAATCGTGGTCATTCAACTTGGCTTAAATCCACCGCTCTTTTGTAGTACTCCGTTTCCTGGGGATCCTTTTTGTTTGGTTGAATTGTGTTGGTGGTAGTATAACTCATGTTATCCAATTTTGCTCTTGTTAACAGGTTCACTTTATCCCTGGCCATCAAGCCAAGCTTGCTTCTGCTTCCGTAGATGGTTTGGTTTGTATATTTGACACTAATGGGGACATCGATGATGACGAACATATGGATTCTGTACGTACCCATTATTATCTCAATGTTATTTGCATAGATATTTTCCTGATTGAGCTGATTTGCTTGAATAAATGTCTACTACTTTGTTGGGGTGCGCGCAAGTTGGTCCGAACACTCACAAATATAGAGGAAAAAAAGCCTATTATTTTAGGTGCACATTCTTTGCTTGCAAATCTAGAATGCTATAGCATTATTGGAATTCTTCATGGTGACTAATCCATTGGCCCATTTAATGACTCTATTTTAACGGGAAGAGTAAGCATGATTTTATTTTATTGTTGTGAGATCCCACATCGGTTGGAGAGGAGAACGAAGCATTCCTTATAAGGGTGTGGAAACCTCTCCCTAGTTGACGCGTTTTAAAACCTTGAGGGGCAACCTGGAAAGGAAAGTCCAAAGAGGACAATATCTACTAGCGGTGGGCTTGGGTTGTTACAATTGTACTTCCTTTATATAAATTTTAAGAATCGAATTTCAGTTTGACTAACCACTACTCTCCTACAAATCCTTGCAGTTCGGGTGACTGATTTGTTATTTTATTTTAACTTGACTTCTCAGTAAGAGATTTCTTAAGTGGTTTTTCAAGCTCAATTCTACAGATATTTTATTAGAGTGTTGCCCTCATGATCATGCAGGTGATAAACGTTGGAACTTCAGTTGGTAAGATCGGATTCTTTGGAGAGAACTATAGAAAGTTGTGGTGCTTGACTCACATTGAAACCTTGAGGTACCAATCTTCTTTTCTACACACCATCAGTGCAACTAAGTTAAATGAATTGTAGCTATTTCTTCCCTCCGTGAGGATTTGCAATTCTTTCTTGCTTGCAAAACTTTTAGGCCCTGTGATACTTGTGCGTTCTTGGTTGAATTTGCTTCTCATAGCTTTCATTTTCTTTCCCTTTCACAATTGAAAACTTTATCTTCTGAGTTGCTTTTCTAGTTATCTAATGGTGAAGTTTTATGCAAATGGGCTATGGTAGCTTATGGGACTGGACGGATGGGAGAAATGAGGCAGATATCACAGATGCCCGCACACTAGCTTCCAACAGTTGGACAATGGGTCATGTGAGTTTTTCTATCTCGTCTCTCTTTTTCATTTATCAATGAACTTATGTCACCGGCACTTGACGACGATAACGTGTGATGAACTTTTAGATTTATGTTTATATAGTCCTAGAACTTTGAAGGGTATCTAATAGGTTCTTAAACTTATCGTTACCTTTCCCGGTTGAAAGAGAAACAAATAACTATTTCTGATGTCTTGAGATAATTACTTAGATCATATTTTACTTGCTCTTTCAATTCAAAGATTTCGATTATTGCTAGTCGGAGTGAATGGTTCATGCAGTTCTTGAAAGTTTCACGATTGAAAATGCATACATATCATACCATGCTTCCTTGTTTGACAGGTTGATTATTTAGTTGATTGTCACTACTCGAGTGAAGGTGATAGATTATGGGTTCTAGGAGGTACCAACGATGGTATGGTAGGCTACTTCCCGGTCGACCATCATAAGGGGAAGAATGCGGTTGAATCACCCGACGTTGTCCTTGAGGGTGGTCACGTTGGCGTCGTAAGAAGTGTCTTACCCATGACAAACTTATTGGGTGGATTTTCACATAGTCAAGGTGTGTTTGGATGGACAGGCGGAGAAGATGGACGTTTATGTTGTTGGTCTTCGGACGATTCTTGCGAAACTAATCGATCTTGGATCTCGAGCACTCTAGTTATCAAGTCACCCGGTGCTCGAAGGAAACATAGACACCATCCTTACTAAAGAGATAAGCATATGTTTTTCATGTCTTTGATCATGTAATCTTCCAATGTTTCTGGAGCTGTATTTATCATTTTGCCTCCCAACCCCTTGATTTTATGTTCTTTGATTTGCCTCTTTATGGAAGTGTTGTAAAAGATGGGTTAAAATTCTATGTTTAATCCTATGCTTTCCAGTTTTAAATTTCTTTCAATTATTTAATACATAAATAAATAATTAATTATTGAATTGGATCAATACTTCCGATAGCAGATATGGTCTTCTTTGGACTTTCCTTTCTAGGCTTCCCCGAAGAGGTTACCACACCTTTACAAACAATGTTTCATTCCTCTCCAACCGAAGTGAGATCTTACAATCCACCTCCTTCAGGGTCTAGCATCTTCGTTGAAGTGAGATCTTACAATCCACCTCCTTCAGGGTCTAGCATCTTCGTTGGCACACCGCCTGGTGTCTAGCTCTGATACCATTTGTAACAGCCCAAGCCCACCGCTAGCAGATATTGTCCACTTTGGCCTGTTACGTATCGCCATCAACCTCACGATTTTAAAACGCGTCTGCTAGGGAAGGTTTCCACACCCTTATAAAAAATGTTTCGTTCCCCTCTCCAACCGAGGTGGGATTGTTTTTCACACCATTATAAAAAATGTTTTGTTCTCCTCTTCAACCGAGGTGGGATCTCACAATCTAGAATTTTTTTAGGTTTCGTCATAAACTTAATTGGTTCCTTCCAATTACGTAAATCAATAGTTCAAACCGTAACAGAACAATGATATCTCCAATTATAACCCGTAAAATTTTCTTAAAGGAGAGGCAAAGATCCTTAATAGAAGAAGACCTCAAGAGCTGTTCCAAGGATAAAAAGGGACAACAAAATATTCAAGGATGTGCGAGGAAATTGTATAGATATAAGAGCAATTGTACAACAATATTGCTTCTTTTTGGTTTAAGTTACACAAATATTTTGATCATTTCTCTACTTTTGTTATCAATAAATTGGAAGAGATGCAGAAAATGCAGAAAAGTGCTTCTAAAAACTCCACCAGTTCATACCTTTTTCCGGCCAGAGAATTCTCGAGCTAAGTAGAAGAGTATCCCACAGAGTCACCAAAAATCATTGCAAGAACATTTCCCGTCCTTGAAATGATGATATCTCGTGGCATCACGAACAACAATCTCCCTTTTCACTATATCACTAGTGAATTTCAAAACATTATGACAATCTCCACAAATCCGAAGATTTTTCACGATTCGAATAACCGTCCCCGGAACAGCCTTGAGAAGTCCATAAGCCATAGCCAACCTCTCACTGTGCCAAAACAGCTGCTTCTCCTTCTCTTGTTGTACCATGTCATGCAAAACAAAGCTAGTGTTAGGAACATAGCCTCTTCTCCTCATTTCAGCATCTAAATCCTTCAGTAAATGAAAAATCTCATCCTTCATAGGATGATTAGTCTCCCCAGCATGAAATACTTGGCTCTCCTTTCCAAAGTCTATGCTACTATAACCTGGTTCCTTCCTTACTTCCATACAACTCATCAACCTTCTCACCTTTGAAACACTTTCCCACATTCCCGCTCCGGCGTAAACGTTCGACAAGAGTACGTAAGTCGAAGGATCTTCGGGTTTTAAATCCAAGACATGATCAGCAATTCGAACTCCCATTTCCATGTTATTATGTCGCTTGCATGCACTCAATAGAGAAGCCCAAGTAGGCTCATCTGGTTTAAATGGCATTTTGTTTAGTAGATTCTCTGCCTCTTCAAGGTGTCCTGAGCGACTCAGGAGATCTAATAAACATGTGTAGTGCTGGAGAGAAGGATTGATCTTATAATCAGCTGTCATAGACCTAAATAATTCACGGCCTTTGGTAACTAGACCAACATGACTGCAAGCATAAAGTAATCCTACGAAGGTCACTTCATTTGGCTTTATTCCACTCAAAACCATTTCATCATATAAACTCAATGCCTCCTCTGCTTTCCCATGTTGAGCAGTCCCAACTATGATTGAAGTCCAAGAAATCACATCTTTTCGTGGCATTTTGTAAAAGATATCCTTAGCTGCTAATATGTCACTACATTTAGCATACATATCCACAAGTGTATTGCTTATAAACAAACAAGATTCAAAACCAATAGCTATAACCAAGCCATGCATTTGCTTTCCAAGTTCCAGAAGAGCCAAATTTGCACAAGCTCCAACAACACTCGAAAAAACTAAAGGGTCTACAACATCAATTCCTTCTCTCCTCATCTCATTAAACAAAGAAAACGAGTAAATTCCATTCCCACTTTGAATCAACCCAGAAATCAAAGCAGTCCAAGAGAACAAGTTTCTCACAGGAACTCGCTGAAAAAGCTCAATAGCATCAGATTTCCTCCCAGATTTAGCATAACCAGAAATCATAGCAGTCCAAGAAACAGAATTCTTAAACAAGATTGAATCAAAAACAGCACGAGCATCATCGGGCATCCCACATTTAGCATACATATCAATCAAAGACGACTTAACAACCTCATCATCACAAAAGGAAGACAACATAAACCGAGCATGAACTTGCTTACCAAGCCGCAAATACCCCAAACTGGCGCAGGCACTGACAATGCAGGCGAAGACAAAGTGATCAGGCTGCAACCCATCACGCGTAAACATGATGCTAAGCATTGAAAGGGTACGTCGGGGAAGAATGGCTCGGTTATGGGCGGTGAGAATCGAGGCCCAGGAGACATGGTCTCTGTGGGGCATTTCGTCGAACAGTTGGAGGGCTTGAGGAATGAGGCCGCATTTGCCGTATACATCTAGAAGGGTGTTGGGGAGAGGGCCAGCTTTGTCGAAGCCGGCTTTGATGATCTGAGAATGGAGCTTCCCGGCGGCTGCTGTGGATTGGCGTCTGGCGCAGAGTTGGAGTTCGTGAAGAAAATGAAAAATATTCATTCATCACCGTTGTGGCTCTCAAGTTTGACCCTTAACCGCAACTTTTCTTCTCAAAACAAATACAGAGCGAAAGGAATGATTTTATTTTTTATTTTTTTTTTATTTTTTATTTTGTATTTAGAAGCCTATAAATTTTATAAAAATAATAAATAAGAACATAAAATAAAATTTTAATTACTAAATACAAAATTAAAAATTTAACGATTAATTATATATTTTCGAATTTTTTAATCTAATTAACTCCTAAAAAGTCGTCAACTATGAGCATAGTTCAACTGACAAAATTATTTGTCTTAAAATTATTTTAAAAAATTATATTTATTCTATTTAAAATTTTATATATTTTCACGAGTGAAATTAGATTATAAGGACAAACATAAAAGACCCGTATAAATCAATGATCAAATATGGCAAAAAAAAAAAAAAAAAAAAAACCTAAAATTCTTACAATACTAAATTTCTCGTTGCTAACTTAAACATCAGAATTTACGTGACAAACACGGGTTCTCTTGCTTTTGCAAGCTACGCTTTTCCTCTCTCGAACAAATTTTACTGTTTCTGTGTTACCCGATCTGAATTTTGGCAGCAACAGTCTACATATTTTCTCTCGAACACTCGAAACATTCACGGGACTCAACAAAGCCACATGAGTAATCCTTGGCATGTCAAATAATGTGACAATAATATCATATTATTCTACTCTCTGTCTATCTATCACATCTAGTATAGCTCATAAGATACTACTAGCCTATCATCTACGTTAGTGTCATCACTGCATAAATCTCGTTCGAGACATTCTAACAAGTTAAAGTTGAAGTCATGCAAAAATAATTGATGGGTGTTCGACATATTTTGAACCTTAAGAGGGGCCATGACCCCTCCAAAATTTCGAGTTTAAATAATTCCCGGCCCCTCCCTACCGCAACTGCATTGGTATCCAACACCTTGTTGTTTGTGCAAGTAACCTTCCATCGTGTCACGACTTAGACACCTCTTTTTACATACGATCAATCATACAACGTAACACCTATCACGATTAACTCATCTCGTGCCGTGTATTACAATAAGTCTATCAAATGAATAATCTCGTTGGATTTTACTGTTTAACCTAAACATGTTATCTGTTCGGAAATGAACAGGGACAGTCACGACCACATATGTTTAGATGAGGGCCGAAGCAAAGGATGCCTTACAAAACAATATCTCAATGGAATAAAACAAATCCAAAGGAATGGACCATTTTGAAAACGTTATCTCCAAAAATGCAACAACCAAAAGAAACAACAAAACAATTTCACCGAATAAGACAAAAATCCCAACAGAAATCTCATCATCTTCCCATCCTCCATTCTCAGCCCTACGATCTTGTCGCCTTGTCACCTTATTATACTTTCTATTTCAATATTATTTTCTACTATTTTTTTTTTAATTTTAAATTAATTTTGTATTGGCATGAGTAAAATAATATTAATTTTAAAATAAAATGACAAGTTAGAAATTATTTAAATTTAATAAAATACCTTATATATATTATTTTTGTTTTTTTTATATTTTAAATTCATTAAATATGGATGTATTAGTATAATACAATATTGATTTAAACAAAAACATGAAAATAATTTTATTTTTCTACGTTAAATTAATAAAAATATTATAAATTTTGTATTTTATCTAAAAAAAATATTCTTAAGTTCTTAAAATTTTTAATAACACTTAAAAAAAAAAAGACGGTTTCACTCTCATTACTTTATTTAAAAAATAAATTTAAAAGTTTAATAAACACTCTTAATTTTTTAAAAAAATTAATTTATTTTTTAGTTCTCTTTTCCAACTCTATATAAAATTAAAGAAATATTTATACGAGGATTAAAAATTTTCAATTTTTTTAAATTTAATATATATATATATATTAAAGTAAAAATGAAAATAATTCAACTATAACCTCTTGGTCGAGAGTTCGAATCTCCAATCTCAAATATTTGGAAGGAATTAAAGTATTTAAAAGAAATAAAAAAAAAATAAAAAAAACAGAAAATTCTTCTTCGTCGACTCCAAGCCCTCTGTTGAAGCGCTGAGAGAGAGAGAGAGAGAGAGAGAGAGAGAGAGAGAGAGAGAGAGAGTTCTTCCCGTCATAATAAAACCTTATCTTTCTCCATTGTTCTATCTCTCTTTCGGAGCCTTCTTCAACTCTCAGCCGCTCCCCACAATTTCCTGTCAACGCGCAGGACCTTGTGGATAAAATTTCCGTTTTCATTCCTTCATTATCCAGTTTTAATTGCCCGATACACTCAGTTCTTGTAGATGGAGTCGAAGGAGTTCGCTCAAGAAGCGTCGCTGCAGAACGAAGCCTCCTCAGGTTCTTCTTCGACTTCTCCGTCGTCTTTTACGTCTTCTTCCGTTGATTCACATGTCGATAAACCCTCCGACAAGATGGAGGTTAGTGAAATTAAAACTAGTGTAGGTGGCGATGGGAGAGGTAGTGATGGTGGTGGCTCGGAGAATGAAGGTTTTTTGAGTGAGGAGGAGGATTTTGAATCTGCCTTTGATAGACCGATTGTGGGGTATTCTGTGGAAGAAACCCTCGGGAAATCCGTCCAAGCGGGTGATAATGGTAGTTCTTTTGTGAGTTATTCGGCTCCGGTCAGTGTTAGGCCAATTGCGAAGGTTTCTGTCGATTCTGACGTTGAGGAGGAGGAGGAAATGGATGATATGGTGGATGGAGAAGATGATTTTGTTGACAGTAAGAAGGTCGAGGAGGTTGATTTTCCTGTGGAAATGGAGGAGAGTCTTGAATCCGGTGGAAACAGTTTGGGTGATGCTGCTAGTCAAGTGCAAGAAAGAACAGTTGAGTTGTCGGGGAACTCAAAAGAGGGTAATGTGTCTGAAAGTTTAGTAGCTGAGCATGTTGGCTCTGTGGCTGAGGAAGCTGTTAGTGGCGGTAAGCAGGTGGCGGAGGGGGATGAATTGAATGGTGTGACAGTCAAACAGCCGCAAATTGAAGAAAGTCTGACGGCTGAGAAGCAGGCAAATAAAGGGATTGAAGCGAATGAGAAGGTGGTTGATGAAGATGTTGAACAATTAAAAGAACAGGAAACTGGTTCTTCTTCTGAAGACAAAGCTGATTTGCGTGACCGAGCAAGCTCGGAGGTTGTGGCTGAGGAGCAGGCAGATGGGGCGGTTGAATTGAATGACAAGGTGGGTGCTGAAGATGGAGAGCAGTTAAAACATTCGGAAACTAGTTCTCGTTCGGAGGTTGAAGCCGTTGTGGACGAAGGAAGTGTTGTAGCTGAGAAGCAAGCAGATGGGGTGATTAAATTGAATGACAAGATGGATGCTGAAGATGTAGAACAGCTAACCAAATCGGATACTGTTTCTGATGTCGACAACAAGGGTGACCAGGATGATCAAGCAAACGCCAAGGTTTCGGAACAAGCGGATGAATTTACTGGTGCAGTTGGAGTTGACAAAACCTTGGATGAAAGTCCACTGGTATCAAGAACAGATGCTGTTGGTAAACTGGAGAAGATAAAGGATGTGGAAAACAGAGAGACTGTAGATTTGTTACTTGGAGCTGCTAAATTGGATAATGGGGTGGAGGAGTCTGTTGACAAGAATTCTGTGGTTTCAAGCTCTGAGATTGACAATAAGGTGCCGGAATTCGGTGTTGCAGTTGCTACCGAAGAAGCAGCATCTCGTGGAGACAGAGCAATATCTGTTGCTGATATTGCAAAAGAGGAAGATTGTGTGGCTACGGATGTCGAAGATCATCGGTCTGATGGAATTGGGGCTTCGACAGTTAATGAAGAACGAGAAACTGAGAACCTCGTTGATTCTCCAGCTGAGACAGGGAAGGAAAAACCGTCTCAGGAGGCAAGTTCTGTAGAAGATAGGGGAATTTCTGATGCTCCCAAGATACTCGAACCAGCTTTGAATGAAGCGAATGGGGAGAAGCGTCGTTTAGACGAAGAGGGTGTTATTGAGGGTTCTGTTACAGATGGAGAGATTGAAGGTGAGATCTTTGGTAGTTCTGAAGCTGCTAGAGAATTCTTGCAGGAATTGGAAAGAGCCTCAGGAGGTGGTTCCCATTCTGGTGCAGAGAGTTCTATTGATCATTCACAGAGAATAGATGGCCAGATTGTCACAGACTCGGATGAAGCCGACACGGATGATGAAGATGATGGAAGGGAGTTATTCGATTCAGCTGCTTTGGCAGCGCTTCTGAAAGCAGCTAGAGATGCTGGGTCAAATGGTGGCCCTATCACCGTGACGTCTCAGGATGGCTCCCAGCTTTTCTCCGTCGAACGTCCTGCAGGTCTCGGCTCCTCACTTACAACTGGAAAAAACGCTTCCCGCCCAAGCCGTCCTCTCTCGTTTGCCCCATCAAATCCTAGAGTGGTGGATGATTCTGAAAATAAATTGAGCGAAGAGGAGAAAAACAAGTTGCAAAAGTTACAGCAGACAAGGGTGAACTTTTTAAGGCTTGTTCAGAGACTAGGTGTTTCTCCGGACGATTCACTAGTAGCACAGGTTCTATATCGTTTCGGGCTCGTTGCTGGTAGGTCTACTGGTCAGCTATTTAGCTTCGATAATGCAAAGAACACTGCTATTCAGCTTGAAGCAGAAGAAAAGCAAGATTTAAACTTCTCATTGAACATACTTGTGCTTGGAAAATCAGGTGTAGGAAAGAGTGCTACTATAAATTCAATTTTCGGGGAAGATAAATCTTCAATCGACGCGTTTACGCCTGGTACAACTACGGTGAAAGAAATTAATGGGACGGTAGAAGGTGTTAAAATCAGGATTTTTGATACACCTGGTCTTAGATCATCTTCATCTGAACGTATAATCAACAACAGAATTTTATCCTCAATTAAGAATGTAATGAAGAAAAACCCTCCTGATATTGTTCTTTATGTGGACCGGTTGGATAACCAAACCCGAGATCTTAATGATCTGCTATTATTAAGATCGGTATCTAGCTACCTCGGTTCTTCCATCTGGAAAAATGCTATCATTACTCTAACTCATGCTGCCTCTGCTCCACCAGATGGTCCATCTGGTACCCCTTTGGGTTATGAGGTGTTTGTAGCTCAACGCTCTCATGTTCTTCAGCAAACAGTTGCTCAGGCTGTTGGTGATCTGCGTATGCTGAATCCATCTTTAATGAACCCAGTTTCGCTTGTTGAAAACCATCCCTCTTGTAGAAAGAATAGAGATGGCCAGAAGGTGCTTCCAAATGGTCAAAGTTGGAGGTCCCAGTTATTACTATTATGTTTCTCTATTAAAATCCTGGCTGAAGTGGGAAATCTTTCAAAAGCTCCAGAGACATTTGACCACAGGAAGCTTTTCGGTCTCCGTGCTCGCTCACCTCCTCTTCCATATTTATTGTCCAGTTTGTTGCAATCCCGCGCACACCCGAAGCTTTCATCAGATCAAACTGGTGAGAATGGTGATTCCGATATCGATTTGGTTGACTTGTCTGATTCTGATCAAGAAGAGGAGGAAGATGAGTACGATCAGCTCCCTCCGTTCAAGCCGCTCAGAAAATCGCAGCTTGCTAAGCTTAGCAAAGAGCAAAGGAAGGCATATTTTGAGGAATATGATTATAGGGTGAAGCTGCTCCAGAAAAAGCAATGGAAAGAGGAATTAAAGAGGATGAGAGACATCAAGAAGAAGGGTCAACCTACTGTAGATGATTATGGCTACATGGGGGACGATGATCAGGAAAATGGCAGTCCAGCTGCTGTGCAGGTTCCTCTACCTGACATGGCCCTTCCTCCTTCATTTGATGGTGATAATCCGGCTTACAGATTTCGATTCTTAGAGCCAACGTCTCAGTTCCTGGCGAGGCCAGTCTTGGACACCCATGGTTGGGACCATGACTGTGGGTATGATGGTGTGAATCTTGAACACAGTATGGCCATTGTTAATCGGTTCCCTGCTGCTGTTGCTGTTCAAATCACCAAGGACAAAAAGGAATTCAATATCCACTTAGATTCCTCGGTCTCTGCTAAGCATGGAGAAAATGGTTCAACTATGGCAGGTTTTGACATTCAAAACATTGGTAGACAACTTGCATACATCCTCAGAGGAGAGACGAAATTCAAAAATTTCAGAAGGAACAAAACAGCTGCTGGAATATCAGTGACATTCTTAGGAGAGAACGTGTGTCCGGGATTCAAAGTTGAGGATCAGATTACACTCGGAAAGCGCGTTGTATTGGTTGGTAGCACTGGCACCGTTCGATCTCAGGGCGATTCTGCATTCGGGGCTAATCTGGAAATGCGGCTCAGAGAGGCCGACTTCCCAATTGGACAAGATCAATCATCACTTGGTCTATCTCTTGTAAAATGGAGAGGAGACATGGCTTTGGGGGCAAACTTTCAGTCACAGTTTTCGGTTGGACGAAGTTACAAAATGGCCGTTCGTGCAGGAATCAACAACAAACTAAGTGGACAGATCTCTGTTAGAACAAGCAGTTCTGACCAACTTCAGATTGCTCTTCTAGCTATCCTTCCAGTTGCCAGGGCTATCTACAACAAGCTACATCCTGGAGTTGCTGAAAATTACTCAACCTATTAGGTTATGTTTCATCTATCTCTTTTTGTTAATTCTGTCGGCATTGAACCGTAGGTTATAAATTGAGCACTGTCTGTTTTATTATTTTTCCTGAATAAGGCAGATTCTATTGATCTATAGATTTGAATCTTCGCTTTCATGTTGTTCTTTTTGATTTCGTATGATCTAAAACTGAGGAGATAGCTAGAAAATGTATTGTCCAATCCTTTAAATGCAGGTTCATACCCCTTTGAGATATCTTTGTAGGTGTCTTTTTTGACTGTGAAATGTTGGGGGGAATTTAGCATGTTTTAGATGTTCTGGAATATTGAAAACTGAAATACCTTATACTAGGCCAACCTTTTGTCTCTTGAAGTTCAGACGAAGCTTGCACGGTCGCATGCTTCGACTTCTTGCTAGTATAAATCCTTTACCCCGCAGCATTATGCAGTTCTGTTCTTCGTGAATGTATTCGTTTTTGTTTTGAGTTTTGCTTTTTTTTTTTTTTTTTGTGATTGATATTACTGATGAGTCATAGCTGAGATCCCACGTCGGTTGAGGAGGAGAACGAAATATTCTTTATAAAGGGTGTGGAAACCTATCTCTAGCAGACACGTTTTAAAAATCTTGAGGGAGAACCCAAAAAGAAAAGCCCGAAGAGGACAATATCTGCTGGTGGTGGGCTTAAGTTGTTAGCTTCACCCACGTCAAGCCAGCTCTTTTAGACAACTAAGTTTCTAACATCTCAAACCCTTACTACCGTGTAAGAGTGAAATTGAAAACATTGGACAACCCTACCAGAACTGACTAAAGTGATGTTGGTTGGCCGGAGGACGCTTGTCGTTGGAAGTTATATAATCCTCCCTTGACTGATGCTTGGTTGGAGGAGGATTGTCGTCGGAAGGTATATAATCCTCCCTTGACTGATGCTCGGTTGGAGGAGGATTGTCTTCGGAAGGTATATAATCCTCCCTCCGACTGATGCTCCTGTAATTCCCTCCTGGCCTTTTTCCTCCCATTTTCGTTCTCTCTAACCTGCAACCACTTCTATTTAAATTCCTCTCCCTTTTTATATGAAGGCCGATTGGCTCACTGTGAGATCCCACATTGGTTGGGAAGGAGAACGAAACATTCTTTATAAGGGTGTAGAAACCTCTCTCTAGCAGACATGTTTTAAAAATCTTGAAGGAAAGCCCGAAAGAGAAAGCCCGAAGAGGACAATATTTGCTACATTCCCTCTTGCTTGCATGCGAAGACACACACCCATTTTCAATACCTCTCCCTTCTTTTCTCTCTTGCAAGCCCACCCATTGGTTTTCATTTCCCTTCTCTCCAGTGAAACACTCTCCTCACTTTCTCACTCATGCTAACTTCCTCTACGGGAGGATGAGTACTCCATTCACTACTTCTTAGGTCATGATCATTCTAGATATGATATGGGTTCAATAACATTGAAAAAGTATTCATGAAGGCAAAATCCTAGTATGAACAAAGAGAGTAGGCATTGATAGATCAGTTAATTGCTTTACCCCCACCACCAAGGCCCGGAAGTATTCGACTCTAATAGCCCAAACCTACCCTTAGCAGATATTGTTCTTTTTAAGCTTTCTCTTTCGGGTTTCTTCTCAAGGTTTTTAAAACGTATATGCTAGTGAAAGGTTTTTACACCTTTATAAAGAATTATTCGTTTCCCTCCCCAACTAATGTGGGATCTCACAATCCACCTCCTTTTGGGGCCCAGCGTCCTCACTGACGCTCGTTCGCTTCGTTCTCTCTCTCTAACCGATGTGGGATCTCACAATCCACCCCCTTCGGGCCCAACGTCCTCAATGTATTTAGACTTCCTTTTAGATGGACAGAAGAAAAGGATGGAAAATAAGAACAAAGAAGATTTGAACCTTGACCCTAGAAGCAATGTTGAGTTTGAACTACGAACTATTAAACGTATTAGGTGAATATATATTTTCATGATAGGCTGCATCACAGATTCACAACATGTTCAGAGTAAAAACATGCCTGCATTTCCATCTTCTCTTACTGATAGCCACTTCAAAATTCAGAAATAAAATGTTCATGGTTCTGATATTGAATTAATTGTGTTTGTTCGTGTTGCAGGAATGGTAGAACAATAGGAGTAGGAGTACTTCATGAGCTGCTTTTTTTAAAGTTTTCTACAATGAGGCTTCTTATTCTCACGATCTTAATTTTATTCTTAGATTGAATGATGATTAGCAGGAAATTAGTGTGCTAATTAAATTAGCTAATGAAGATTTATATGCTCATGCTATCTTTATATCAAATAATTTTTTATTTAATTGTATAATACTTTTAAGTCAACATTGGTAAAATTTTGGTTACTAACGTTATGTTTTGAAGTATACAAGTTGCTAATAACATTAGTGTAAAATTTGTTCGTGGTTGTAGCACATCTATTAGTTTATTCGGGTATATCATATCTAAGAGTGTACATAAGTCTTGAAAATCTAACTCGATTGACCAAAGTCGATAGACAATTGGTGAGGTTGATGGTTGTTGGTGTCAATTTTGCAAATTGCATAATTAAGATGTTCGATTTTGCTATCGTTGCTAAAACGCATATGAAAAATTTATTCGAAGTTGTAGCACATCTGTTAGTTTTGTTCGGATATAGCATATCTAGGAGTGTACACAAGTCTTGGAAATCTAACTCGTCGACATACAGGTGGTGAGGTTGATGGTTGTCGAGGTCAATTGTGCAAATTGTATAACTAAGATGTTGTTCGATTTTGCTATTGTTGCTAAAATGCTAGTGAAAAATTTATTCGAAGTTGTAGCACATCTGTTAGTTTTGTTCGGATATAGCATATCTAAGAGTGTACACAAGTCTTGTATATCTAACTCGTCGACATACAGTTGGTGAGGTTGATGGTTGTCGGGGTCAATTTTGCAAATTGCATAACTAAGATGTTGTTCGATTTTGCTATCGTTGCTAAAACGCTAGTGAAAAATTTGTTCGTAGTTGTAGCACATCTGTTAGTTTTGTTCGGATATTGCATATCTAGGAGTGTGCACAAGTCCTGAAATTCTAACTATCAAAGTCGACATACACGAGGTTGATGGTTGTTGGGGTCAGTCAATTTTGCAAATTGCATAACTACGATGTTGGTCGATTTTGCTATGGGGTGAAAATGGTAATTAGTATTTTATTCAATAATTTCCTTTTTAATGAATCAAATTTAATTTAATTAAATTATGCGAATAAATTAAAAATTTTAAAACTATTACGTATAATTCAAATAATAGATATTAAATTGAAACTTATAAAGGCGAAATTTCACACAGAAAAAAAAAAAAAAAAAAAAAAAAAAAAAAAAAAAAAAAAAAAGCTGAAGAAATTATAATTTAACCAAAAAAGGAACGTGCTACTGCTAACAGAAGACCCAAAGACGAGAAAGGTTGCAACGACCGGAGGGAAATGGGGGAAGAGCTGGATGATGAGCGGGAAATCCTGAAGCAAGTTTTTGGCGATTCTTCTGAAGATGAAGACTGTGAAGATCAAACTGTAATAGGAGATTCAGCATATGAAGGTGGCCACATTCGTAGATGGGAGCAAGCCAAGGAAATCAAAGGTTTATGGCTGTGCAGAAGCTTCCTGTCTCCCCAACAAGAATCATCGCTACTCTCTGCAATCCGAAACGGTTCGTTGTCTCGGAATCTATCTGTTACTTTCCTGCAATTTCTTATCTCAAGTTGCTTTGAAAGAGAATATCGAAGAAAATTGAATTTCTCTATGTTTTGATCATTCTTCTTCTTCGTATATTGTTTAAAGAGGTTCTGTTTTCGAATTTGATCCCTGAACTTAAGATTCAGCTGAAGGAACAATAGAATGGAGTTTTTTTTTTGTTTTTTTTTTTTTGTTTAATCTATAAATCTTTGAGAAGAGTTTTTTTTACCCTTCTTTTTGAGATTGTAGATATTTGAACAAGTTTGTGAATGTTTAAGAAACTATTTCTGTGGTAATCTCACATGATTAGAGACTATTTCTGTATTGTTGTTCTTTCAGAAGGGTGGTTCATGGAAGCCTCTCAAAATCAGGTAACTTCAGTTTTAATCTTGATAATTTTATTGGTGATCTATTATATTGATTTTATTTCTAGAAATGAACTCTTCTAGGAGAACTTTATAATGCTGCGCTGTTGCTGGATTTTGTTCTTGAAATGTAGACTTAATAATATCCTTATCTACTGTTACATTATCTGTTCAGGCCATGAGGTTTGGAAACCTTCCAACATGGGCTGCTGAACTTTCAGATTCCATTCATGAGGCAGTGCTTTCAAGTAACCACATGACAGATCCTTTGATTGTAGACCGCCATAATGGAGTTAAGATTGATTGTCCTCTTCCTTCAGACATTTCGTGGAGAGAACCACTCTTTGATCAAATGATAGCTAACATGTATCAACCAGGTGAGGTGCGAAGATGCCCATTTCCATTCTATTGATTAGACATTTGTTAACCACGATTGGTTGGCTTAGCAGTTCATTAGAGCCATGTTATAAAGAGTTTAGAAGGAATGAGTTCAAGCCATAGTAGTTATCGATTTAGGATTTAATATTTTCCTGACAACCAAATGTAGTCAGGTGGTTGTTTCATGAAAATAGTCGAGGTACGTGCAAGCTGACTCAAATACTCACAAGTATCATAAAAGGAGAGAGAAAAGAAGATTAGACATCTGTTTGAAGTGAACCTGTAGAACCATAGCTTCAAGGGCTTTAAGAGGCTGTTTGGATACCTTTTTTTTTATGTAGAACCATATAACTTGGTTGGTAGGATAATTTTTAAAACACCCCTTGTTTTAGTAGAATGCAATTTTCAGAGTCAGTTTGTTTGCAAAACAGTTTCTGCAAACAGAATTTAGAGAATAACATTTTAGCCGCCTAGATTGTGATGTTCGGTCTGTCAAGATGACGGGTGTATACTTAACAACTGAAAGAAACAGTTACTTGTAGTAGTAAGTAGCGAGAGGAGAAGAGGAGAGGGAGAGGACACCTTATTTTATTTATTTATTTATTTTTATAGCGGCAGTATGCCAAAAGTATAGTATCTTGATTAAGTCATTTCATATCTCTTTTATGAATTCTGTTTTTACTAGTTCACTTATATGATTTGTCCAAATTCTGCACACTTCAACCTCTGTCATGATAGAGTAGATTTCCAGATGTTTTGTTAATCTGATGAAAATGGTTTGTGAATGGCATGGTTAAAACATCTTAGGGTATGATATTCAAGGAAAGTTATATCTGACATTGCTATCTTCATTCACTGTATTTATTTCATTCACTGACATTGTTACAACTCCATTCTAATATTTTTCATAAAGGGGATCTGTGCACATGTTGACCTCATGCGCTTTGAAGATGGAATTGCCATTGTCTCACTCGAGTCACCGTGTGTGATGCATTTTACTCGAGTTGATGAAACTTCCTGTGATCCTACTAGCAAGGGAGAAGTCGATGTATCGATGTCAAAAGTGCCCATATACCTAAACCCAGGATCGGTTGTTTTATTGTGGGGTGAAGCTCGGTACCTCTGGAAGCATGAGATAAATCGTAAGCCGGGGTTTCAAATGTGGGAAGGCCAGGAACTCACTCAGGGGAGGCGAACTTCCATCACACTGAGAAAGCTCTGTCAAGTTGATTAAGTAGTTCACAGTTGGGGGTTGCATTTTGTTCCATGTTCGTTCTTTGCTGTGTTGAATGGATGAGTTAGCAGAACGTGGCTTGGAACGATTGGTCGCTATATGACAAGGTATCTTCAGTTCACTCTCGATTAGGTTTTACATCGAGCAATTGTTTAGTTTATTGTTTATAGAATCGGGAGCAATTGTTTAGTTTATTATTTATAGAATCAGTCTGCAGTAATCAGTATTCTGGAATAAACTTGAAAGATTTTGTGATTAATGCATAATGATTATATGTTGATCACAAAAAGGGGGGAAAAAAAGGAGGGATAAGTGTACTAATTACTTCTATGACTTAATCGGGACAAACCTATGCTAAAAAACGTGTTGTTCTCATCACTTTCCTTCGTAAATCTGAAACCTCTTTTGCCCTTGAAATGTGTTGAGGCACAACATGAGGTACCAGATTGACAAGCAAATTTTGAATGCTACATATGATCATATGATCTCAAAATAACAAAATAACATGAGTCAGGGACGGTTAATGAGATGATGAGGACAAACTTTTTCATTGGAGAAAGGTATGTCTTGACCCACCAACTATTTCTCCTAAATGACCATTCAATCATCACTTTGCTTCGAACATTTGAAACGTCCTCTGCCTTGAAAGATGAACGGTTGAGGTTAAGAACTTTAATTGTTAAGCATGACACACCATAAGAAAAAAGTACTTCACAAGATCGCAAAAGAAAATGTAAAGTTGACAGTCGATCAGGTAGCCAAAAGACATACATTAATAAGGGTATGTGGTCGGAAGGAAGCCCCTAGAAATGTTGAGTTTGAGGTAGGACAAATATTTTTTGGCAAGAGGAAATTGTCCATGAAATTATGGGTCGTGGTAATAAAGAAGAACATAAAATTTAGAATAAAAAGGGTACTTTATGTTAATTGTGTTGATGAGAATTGTGTATAGAGACTACAAACATATCTTGATTCAGGGAGAATCATTACAATCTATGTGATACAGAAGGCACGAGACAAGATTATGGTATAATCTATGTCGTGCTGTATAAGGTCTCATATCGATGAAACCAGTGTCCCTCAGTTATATATTCATAGTCTTCTTGTTACTTAGTCAAGGTAGGACTTCAACAATCCTCCCCTCAAATAGCCATCTATCAATGTCGGTTTACTAACTACCATAAATCTCTACTATTGAGTTCACCTTCGACATAGCTAAGTTAGTGACGAGCGTTTAACCAAATCAAGTTGCTTGAGCCTTTATTGAAGTGCTTTATGAGGATAGAAAGCATTTAGCACAGTCAATACTTAGAATAGAAATTTAAAAAGCAATCCAGTGTGAGAAGACAAAGTGCATGTCCCACCACAATTGGTAATGCTCTTTTGTATTTCCCAAAGCAATGAAATCACACCCAAATGGCTCCCCAATTACACATTCATTAGGGTCTCCCTAAAAGCTGCCTAGAACACCTATTGTTTGGTACATTTCTTATTCTTCACAAAAGGGTTTTTTTTTTCCTTTATGGTTTCTGATGCAATACTTGCCTTTTTTTAATTCTTTGTAAAGCTATTATGGTGCTTCCCACTTACACTTGAATTGCATTACTTTTGCAAAGGATTTAAACTCACCTATTGCTATTGCTCCCACGTTGTTGTAGCCCTAACCATGAAGAAATGCCAATAAAGTTCTAAAGATAAGAGCGTATGTGTATTCATATTGAGATTGTTTAACGAATAGTAAAAATCTATGGTTGGTTTGATAATGTTTTTGTTCGTTTGTCTTTTCTTGTTTTGAATCTCTGTTCTCAGGAAAATCTCTAGCAAGAAATTCTTAGTGAATATATTTAACAAACCCTGAAAACGTTACCTTGTTTGACAATCTTTTTATTCATTCATTGCTTTTTATACCTCATTTGATAGATATATTCTTGTTTGTTCTTCATTGGTTTACTGCAAATTCTAACCATTCATGCTTCATTTGATAACATTGTTGTTCGTTTTTCGTTCCCTGTATTCTTTTTCTATTCTCCAAGAAACTTCAAGACAAATATCATGGAATACGGCTTCTTTATCTTGAATAAAACTACGAACAATAGAATAGCTTAAACAGATCTTTGAATTATACGGACTTATTTCATAAGACTCCTAATATCTGTCAATAGTTCCTAGACCATCATATCAATGGCTTTCTAATGGGTAAAAGTAGCAAGATATTTCCATGAAGGTTTGTCTCAGAGGTTGGATTCATAAAAGAAAGCCTGATTCTACACTACTAACGATAATGGGTGTACTCAAATTCAGAGAAAAGGGTAGGACAATCCAAACCATTTTTGGTTAAGATCTTGGATTATTGTTCTAAAGTACATATGAATGGTTGGAAATTAACAAAGCAAGGATAAAATGACTTCCATGAAGCTATTGGAAGACAAGACCAAATATATTTAACCTACTTGGTGCATAAAAAACCCGAGCTAAAGCTACCTCTTGTCCAATCAAAACACGTACGGGAGGCAACCGTGGAGAATTTTTCGCAATGGGTGAATCACTGACCTCAAAGGACATAGTATATCAATTACGATTGAACTATGCTCACTTTAGTGCCAAAGTTTCTTGAAAAATGAATTCTTTGAAACCATAAGTTTACGCCTCGTGGATTGGTTCGTGCAACTAAGAAAATTAGGTATCAAGTCTGTTGCCCATAAATTCAAAGTGGGTAATCTTCGAAAAATTGATTTTTACCTTTTTAGACTTGAATTCACATGACGTAACTGGTAGAGATTGAATCAAGTGAAGAAAAACACGCGCTTCAGTTAACGTATAGCTCTAATTCACATGGATTATAAGATTGAAATTGAATCTGACTCAACTTTGTAACTTCAAATTAGACGAACCTAACTCGTAACTCAAATACGCGGAAATAATTGAAAGGAATAAGGAAAAGTTTCAAAAAAATATTCACCACCTTAACATCTTACTCAGAAAAGGAAGAACATAACATCCAATCAACCAAGATATGCATCTCATAGCTGCCAGCCAAAAACAAGAAAGATCATACACACAAGCACAAAAATCTTAGTAAATGCTAAACTATGTTTCTTAAAAGATGCTAAGATTTATGGCGATTGTTGGTCTCCACGTAGGAGCTTTCTTCCATTAGCTGCTTATAATGGGCATTAAGCATCTTGGGGATTTTAATGGATGGTCGAGCACATATTTCTTCCCTTTTTCATTAGAAAAAAGAGCTAACTTTCATCAAATCCAGCTCTCCATAAAAGAGAGGACAAGACATGTCTGGATTAATGTCTAAAAAATGGTTCTCTATTTAAGAATATATATATAACTTTAAGGCTACATTGGGATGCTCTTCCTTGAAAATGACACCTTAGCTTGTTTACCTTGTTGTACAATTATGTCCTTCTAGCTAACTATAACATGGAGAGGTTGCTAGTAGATATTGTCCGCTTTGACCTATTACGTATCGTCGTCAACCTCACGGTTTTAAAATACGTTTGTTAGGGAGAGGTTTCCACATCCTTATAAGGAATGTTTCGTTCCCCTCTCCAATCAACGTGGGATCTCACAATCCACCCCTCTTGGGGGCCAGTGTCCTTGTTGGCACATGTCTGGCTCTGATACCATTTATAATAACCAAAGCGCACCGCTAGTAGATATTGTTCACTTTAGTCCATTACGTATCGTCGTCCGTCTCACAATCTTAAAACGTGTCTGTCAAGGAGAAGTTTCTACACCCTTATAAGGAATGCTTCGTTCCTCTCTCCAACTGATGTGGGGTCTCACAATTAGTGTAATCCAAATTTAACTTAGTGGATAAGATATCAAATTACTGTTGAAGCATCCATGATTCAATCTCTCACTTTGCCCGTTTGGTTTGAAAAACTTGAGAGTGGAATGGGAATAGGGTTTTGAAACCCATGTTTGGTAGGAAGTTTGTATGGCAAAAAGTCTGGTACTACACGTAACGACCCAGGTTCAGGATTTGAGCCGGTTGGCTCTGACTTTTGCAGAAGGTCGAGACAAGGAAATGAAAACGAGTCAGTGGGGTCGGAGACAAGAGACGGATTCTTTCTTCGACGTCTAAGATTTGAAACTAAACAAACCCTATAAAATGCCCCAACTGGGGTTTCTCACAACATCAAAAGCACTGAACTTTCTGTTCCCTCCTACAAAACTTTCCCTCATTTTCTCATCATCCAAACAAACCGTCAAAAACCGCCATGAATGGAAAGAAGCTCGAGTACAAGGGAGAGGAGGCGTTGAAGGAGATTGAGAGACTGACAAAACATGCCGATGAAGTTCAACAAAACATCCTTAAAGACATCTTAAAGCAAAATGGCGACACAGAATATTTGAAAAACTACATTAAAATTAACGAAAAATGTTGTTCTTCAAACGACATCGTTGCAGAATTTAAACGTTGTGTTCCTGTTGTCACTTTTAGTCGCATTTTTCCTTACATTCAGAGAATTGCAAATGGCGAAGACTCTTCTCTTATTAGTGGCCATAAAATAACTGAGCTGTTATGCAGGTTGTTCCTTTCCTTGTTTGGTTCATTCACGTAATTTTAACGTTTTAACGTTTCGAGTTTGTTCTTTTCAGCTCGGGGACTTCTAATGGTAAGCCTAAGATGATGCCATCAACCGAAGAAGATCTCGACCGTCGCACGTTTCTTTATAATCTCATCATGCCTATAATGAACCAGTACGACGTCTTTTCCTATTCAAGACTATGTTTAAGAATACTTTTATTGGTTGAACTTGACTTAGTTGATCCATGATTTATATTTCATCTTTCGTTTTCTTTTCATTTGTTTCATATAATATCGATCATTTTCGATCGAAGAAGGCGACTCCCCCACAAAGAGGGTCATATTGACCAGGCCAAGACGACTGTTATTCTATTTTAGTGTTTGTTTGCCCCAACATCTATACAAAGAATTACGTATGGAAAATATAGAAAACGTCCTTTCGAGTAACATCAGTGTGTGTCTTGGTTGTTGATACTCCATATAGTGAGGAACAAAAGTGTAATAGCCTTTTCCTTTCGGGCTTCCCCTTAAGGTTTTTAAAACGCGTCTACTAGGGAGAGGTTTCTGTTAGGTTGGATGGCGCTGTGACCTTTATGGGTCACGACCTCACATATATATAAGAGATGTGTACAATGAAGATTACATTCGTGGGCCTTGATCCACGATAACAAACCAGGAAATCAGAAGACAACAGCTCTAGAAGATTCCCCTACTGTGTATAGATATACCCTTCTATGTTTAACAATTTCCGCACTCTTACGAGGAATGCTTCTTTCCCCTCTCCCACCAATTTGGGAGATCGAACATTTGATTGATATGCAGAGCTAACATTTGATTGTAAGACGGGAGATCGAACCTTCACTAAGTTATGCTCGAGTTAACGTGCAAAATGTAAAATAATGCAGGTACATCCCTGATTTGGACAAAGGGAAGGCCATGTTCTTATACTTTGTGAAACAAGAAACCTCCACACCTTGCGGCCTACCGGCTCGCACGGTGCTGACCAGCTACTACAAGAGCAAGCACTTCAAATGCCGAGCCCGGGACGACCCTTTCAATGACTTCACTAGCCCTGACCAAACCATCCTCTGCAATGACTCCAACCAAAGCATGTACTGCCAGCTTCTTGCCGCCCTCGTCCACCGCCACCATGTCCTCCGCCTCGGCGCCGTCTTTGCCTCCGCCTTCCTCCGTGCCATCTCCTTCCTCGAATGCAACTGGCTTCTCTTATGTAACGACATACGCTCCGGCCAGCTCAATCCAATCATTATCGACCCCAGTTGCCGCTCTGCCATGACGACATTACTCTCGTCACCTAACCCAACCCTAGCTGACCAGATCGACGGCATTTGCAGGTAAGACTCCGAGAAGAATATGTTCAACATTATATTCACATTAGCTCATGACACAAAATTCTGAATCCTAGGCGAGAGTCATGGAAGGGGATTCTATGCCGACTTTGGCCAAGAGCGAAGTACATCGAGGCAGTGGTGACAGGGTCGATGGCACAGTACGTGGCGGCGCTGGAGTATTACAGCGGCGGGAAGCTGCCGTTGGTGTGCACGATGTATGCTTCATCGGAGTGCTATTTTGGGATAAACTTGAAGCCATTGTCGAAGCCGGGAGAGGTGACGTTTACGTTGTTGCCGAACATGTGTTACTTTGAGTTGTTGCCGTTGGGAGAAACGGTGAGGTGTGGACGGAGGCTTACGGTCAGGACGAGGAAGTGCCGCCGTGCAAGCTCGTCGGCTTGGTTCATGTCAAGATTGGTTGCTTTTATGAGCTCGTCGTCACAACCTTCTCCGGTAAGAATAATATTCCTGGATATTCCCAAACTTCATATATAAATATTTAAAAATTTTCATTTTAATCGCTTTATGTTTAATTTATCATTTTCTTAATATGAATATTCAAAATTATAATACTTTTAAAAAAATCTTTTTTTATTTTAAAAATATTTTTAAACTTTTAATAATATTCTAAAAATATTTTTACCGTTTAAAAAATACTCACAAAATTTTGAAAGTGGCATTTAAATCACCTACCCGTATTAAAAAAAGATTAAATTTTAAAATATATAGACGAAAACCATTTTATTGTTACGAACATTTATGAGTGTTTTTTAAAACGTGGTACTAATGGAGGAAAAGATAGTTTTGAACTTTTAAATTTTTGTAACGGTATTAATGAAATTTTTGAAAACTTAAGGTATTTTTAAAATAAATTATTAATATTTTTAAGAGTTTTTAAAAATTTAAAAGCATTATTCAAATTTTTAAAATTTTTAATATAAAAAAGTAAAATTTAAGGTTATTTTTATTAATTTAGCTATAAAAAAATAAAATTAAGTTTTTTTTTTATTCCTTCCTCATTTAAGAAGTTTTTAATAATCTTTATTCATAATAATTGGATTTTTAAATTAAAAATATTTAATAAATCTTTAAATTTTAAGGTTGAATTACTTCAATTTTTTAAAATCAACAAAAAAAAAAAGGATTTTTAAATAAAAAATATTTAATAAATCTTTAAATTTTAAGGTTGAATTACTTCAATTTTTTAAAATCAACAAAAAAAAAAAAAAAAAATGTTTGTAATATTTTAATTTTTTTATATAATATATTTGTGAATTTAAAAAAAGTGAAATAATTTTTATATAATATATTTATGAATTTTAAAAAAGTTGAATTACGTAATAAAAGTTTTATATATATTTGGAAATATGGTATTGGTACACATTTGTGATCAGGGTTGAACCGTTACCGGATCGGCGACGTAGTCCAGGCGAGAGGGTTCCACAACAGAGCGCCACACTTCCGATTCATCTGCAGAAGGAACGTCGTTCTCAGCATCGACAGCGACAAGACCAACGAGCAAGACCTCCACAAAAGCATCGCCATAGCCAAGAAGCTTCTCGAGCCCTACAACGCTCTTCTCGTCGAATACACCAGCTTCGCCGACACCTCCTCCGTCCCTGGCCACTACGTCTTGTACTGGGAGATTCGCCTCCACTCTCCAAATCTTAACTCCACCGCCACCGCCGCCCTCGATTTCTCCATCGTGCTTCAGGATTGCTGCATTGCCGTCGAAGAACACCTGGATTACGTGTATCGAAGGTGCAGAGCCAAGGACAAGTCGATCGGGCCGCTGGAGATCCGTCTCGTTAGGGTTGGAACGTTCGATGCGTTGATGGATTTGATCATCGCGCAAGGGGGATCGATGAATCAGTATAAGACGCCGAGGTGCGTTAATTCTAACTCTGCTGCGATTGGATTGCTGGATGCTCATTTGGAACGCTCGGTTTTTTGCCCTAGGGATCCGATTTGGGTTCCCTGATTGATTGATTAATTGACTGTAATTCTGATTTCATAACCTAATCTTGGTTTGTAATTTGAGATGGTCTGCTTCTGGATGGCTTGTGTTTTCTTTGAATTTTTAAATTTGTATTTGATATTACATCATAAAAGCAATTTGTGGCTAGATTCATCCAACTGTTGCAGCTTTCCTCTAGTGTCTGATTGAACTTTGCTCAAAGAATTAAGATCATTCAGAGCTGTGGATTGAGCATCTTGAATGAAAGCCCTGCCATATTCCCAATATCAACAGATGTGCTCTCCAGGTATTTCATCTTCAAAGACATTGGCATTTTACCACTTTTGATATCTTCTTTACGATCTTGATGGCTTCATCTCGTAGAAACCATCCATCTCTCGGCCGAGGTTGCTGTAGGAATCCTGAATCATTTCCATCCCTTCCTCCAAACTTCTTCTCAGTTTTAACTGCTTCTTGGATTCTTCATAAACTGCTTCCGAGTGCTTTAGCGCAATGCCTATGTGATCTTCTAGTTTTCTTGATGTTTGATCCATATTTTGTTATTGAATACCATTAGAGTTCAAGGAATAAACAATTTGATATGAATTTTGCAGCCGAGATTCCAATTTTTCCTCTTTGGGCTTCTTCCACGCGTTTGCTCGGGGAAGGTTTTCACACCCTCATAAAGAGTGTTTCCCCGCGTACTTGCTCGCACTCATTCCTTTCTCCAATCGATGTGGGACCCTCACCAAATTCACCCCCTTTGGGGCCAGCGTCCTTATTGGCACACAGCTTCGTGTCTACCTCCTTTGGAGAAGAGTGAGAAGGCTAACACATAGTTAGAGTGTTTTCAGCGTCCTTGCTCCCACTCATTCCTTCCTCCAATCGATGTGGGACCCTCACCAAATTCAATTCCCCCATTTGGGGCCAGCGTCTTTTTTATTGGCACACAGCTTCGTGTCTACCCCCTTCAAGGAAGAGTGAGGGCTAACACATCGTCTGGTATCGGGCTCTGATACCATTTGTAACGACCTAGGCCCACCATTAGCAGATATTATCCTCTTTGGACTCCTCAAAAAGCCTCATACTAATGGAGACAGTATTCCCCACTTATAAACCCTTGATCTTCTACTAAATTAACGAGGAGGGTGAGAGTCACTCCCAATAATCTTCAACAATAATGTCAATTTCAGTAGTTTGAGTTTAATTTAATTTAGCCTCCGTCTTTTCAAATGCTCCAATATGATCATTATGATTATGTTTAATTAAAGTTTCATGGTATTTTGAATTAATTTTTTTAAAAGAACTAGAAGGTATTAATGAAACTTTTTAAAAAAAAAATTTTTTATAAATTTTTGAAAATTTAAAGATTTTTTTTAAATAGATATAATACAAAATTTATGAGTATTTTTTTTTTTTTTTTTTTTTTGTTAATTTAACGCAAAAAAAATTTATTTATACTCTTCAATTTTGAAAATTGTTCTACAAATAATTTTGGAGATTTTTTCCGCTGGTTAAGTTCATGGATATGAAGTATAATTGAAGATAATAACGATGATAATTATAATAAGAATCTAGTGATTGATCGTTGTTCTTTATATTTATAAATAAATAAAGGAAAAAGAGGTGGCGGCAGACGAGCGATATATATTAATCCTAAACCCGATCATCGAGATGAGGATATTCTCATTTTCCCACCGTTTGTTTGGGAAGAACACTAAAGCGGAGTTTGAAGTTGATTAGGACATGGCTCAATCGAAGTCCAAATCGGTTCTCCTCCTCTGCGGCGATTTCATGGAAGACTATGAGGTCACTTCCTTCTTCTTTTCTCGATTTGGAATTTCTGATTGATACTAATGTCTGTTTACTTCTTCTTCTCTGATCATTATTTTGAATCGCACTGTTTAAAACGAATCCATATGGAATTTCTAGACGAACTTAGATGCTTTCGCTTGATTTCGATTGCAGGCGATGGTCCCATTTCAAGCGCTAATCGCATATGGAGTTTCTGTGGATGCTGTTTGTCCGGGGAAGAAGGCTGGTGATATCTGTCGGACCGCTATTCATGACTTGTTAGGTCATCAGGTATCTTATTCTCCTTATTCCCTTTCATGACTCAACTTAGTATTTTGAACATTTTCTTGTATCCTACTATGTCTTGCACTACCCTACAATATCCAATTCATGTTTTGTTTGATTAATTTTGAATTTGGTAAAATACGCATATGGTCCCATACTTTCAATTTTGTAAAATTAGTTAAGAATTTGGTCTATGTACTTCCAAATTTGCAATAGGTTAGTTTTATCATGAAAAATGTTGTTAAGATTAATGACATTTATAACCTATGTAGTCTATAAACTGATTACGAATTGAATTAGTTTGTAAACTACGAATGCTGAATTGTTATGTAATAGAATTTGACTCTTTATTTTGATGAGGTTTTTGATAGTTGAGGCTAAATTTTTCCAAATTTGGAAGTCCCAAGGACTAAATTGTTATCAACTTGAAATTGCTACAATTTTGAAAGTTTAGAGACTCGAGTGATACAAACTAAAGTTCATGGATTAGATCATTGCTTAAGTCAAAGAATAGGTACCAATAGTGTCCTTTGAATTTTGTTGTGTGTTTGTTACAGACTTATTCAGAATCTCGTGGGCACAATTTCACATTGAATGCGACTTTTGATGAAATCGATATTGACAAATACGATGGGTTGGTGATTCCTGGAGGACGAGCGCCTGAATATCTTGCTATGAATATCTCGGTGCAGAGTTTGGTAAAAAAGTTTTCGGAGTCTAGGAAGCCAATTGCATCTGTGTGCCATGGACAGTTGATTTTGGCAGCTGCAGGGTTGGTTAGAGGTCGGAAGTGTACAGCATACCCTGCTGTGGGTCCTGTACTAATTGCTGCTGGTGCTTCTTGGATTGAGCCAGAAAGTTTGGCAGCATGCGTTGTGGATGGTAACATCATCACTGCTGCCACATATGAGGGGCATCCTGAGTTCATTCAACTTTTTATCAAGGCACTTGGAGGAAATGTCACTGGATCAGATAAAAGAATTCTATTCCTTTGTGGGGTAAGCTTAAATTTTACAATAAACTTACTTCCATATGGTGTTCTATGCAGTTATTTATTGTAATGCAATGCTCTACTTATTTGCAATCTGATGACACTAGACACAAAATAGTTCCGGAGTGCATTCTGAAAGCTAGCATCGTGTATCACAACTGTTGAAGAATTCTCACACTTCAAACGATCCTTTGTTTTTGTTTTTTCAATACTTGCGAGTATCTGGGTCAACTTATGTTCATGACTAATTTTATCTCACAAGTCACTAGACAATTGTTTGACTGTAGAATGTTTTGTTATGAAACTCAGAATTTTAATATCATAGGTAATTGGCTATCATGGGGTTTAAATCCATTCCCCGAAAGTTCCTCTACATTTTTCTACATGCCCACTGCCATTTGGCTAACCTACCTAAGTCCACAACTATAAACTTTTAACTTCCTATCTCTCTCTTGTCTAAGTGGTTCCTCTCTGAATTTCCTTAAGTTTCCCTCCTTGAAATGGGAGCTTTAGAAATCACATGTGGCATCATTATTGAGGGAAGTGATAGATTAAAAGAATAGGTTTCGGTTTGAATGAGGTGTCTCCAAGCACTCCAAACCATCTTTCATGCCTTCTTATGATGGTTGGATCAAAATATAAAAATGTAACTTTGGAAGCCTTAATTCAAACTAATAATGGTGGCCCATTGGAAGGTTTGAGGATTGTCTCAAAAAAGGCATCAGAAAGTTAGATGCTATGGAATCCTTGTCAGTGTTAAACCAAACATCATTGGCTTTCTTCCTACTATAATTAATTTTTCTTTGTTAAACCAAACATCATTGGCTTTCTTCCTACTATAATTAATTTTTCTTTTTCTGATACTTTAGTTGTCTCATCCCTTTCTTTATTGTGACTTGTTGGTCTGAAAGGTCACGATCATTCATCTTTTGATGAGGGTTTATTGAATACCTTGTTCCTCAAAACCGGTTTATAAACTTTCAGAGATTGGACAGGTACACCCTTGACTGGAGTTCTCTCCCCAGGACTCTCTTCAACTCTCAATCCTGTACCTCAAATGCTACCATTGGACTCACTACATATTTGCACAAGTGAATCGAAGTCTGAGTAGTTTATGAACTTGCAGAAAATCTCTTATCATTTTTATTTCATAATAGAGGATGTTGTACTTTGATTGAAATGGCATCCTTCCTGCTATCGGTTTTTGTTTATCTCTATTTTTCTATCCTTCCAACAATTTGTAGTCATCCATTTAATTTGGAACATTGAGCAATTTTATGTGTCAGCTCCATGCTTTTTCCATTATTAAGTTCTTAGGGAATAAAGCCAGTTTCTGGGTTTTGTCTGTTTTAAAGTGATCTCCTGGTTCTTTTTACAACAGCTTGAACGGCTGTCCTGTTTTTTAATCATCTTTTGAAGAATACTGAAGGCATGGTTTCTCATGGCTAATATAGCAAGCTTACTTTTCTATATTTTCAATTTCAGGATTACATGGAGGACTATGAGGTAGCTGTTCCATTTCAATCACTTCAAGCTCTTGGTTGCCATGTTGATGCAGTTTGTCCCAAGAAAAAGGCTGGCGATAGCTGCCCAACTGCTGTCCATGATTTTGAAGGTGATCAAACTTACAGTGAGAAGCCGGGCCATAATTTTACGTTAACTGCTGATTTTGAAGGCTTAGACGCATCGAGCTATGATGCCCTCGTAATCCCTGGCGGTAGAGCACCAGAATATCTGGCCCTGAATGCGCGTGTTATTGCAATCGTGAAGGAGTTTATGGCAGCAAGGAAGCCAGTTGCTTCTATCTGCCATGGGCAACAGATCTTATCTGCTGCTGGTGTTCTTCAGGTATTTGACATGATCGTAAATGACAATGAAATGAAATCATACCTCCCCATCATGGAACAACAACAGTCTGTTACGAACCAATAACACCCCAGAAACTTGTTTGAATTTAAAAATGATGAATCAATAATTCTTTTTGGTAATCACCTTGTTTTAACCGATCGTTTGGTGTTTTCGATGGATTGCCATCTCAAGGGGTTGCTCCCATCAGACTTCTTAATTAGAATATGGATTCAATTATAAATATTCTTTTTAGGTAGTCTACGAGCTACATATTATTAACTCTATGCATGACTTGTTGAGACATAAAGAGATAATACGATTTTAATACTATTTTTACACCATTATTGTTTCTTCGTTTGTTTGTTCATTCCCCACAGTTCATACTTTTTTGGTTCTATATATATAGGGAAGGAAATGCACTGCTTACCCAGCCGTCAAACTGAACGTGGAATTGTCTGGGGCAACATGGTTGGAACCCGATCCAATAGACCGATGCTTCACAGACGGAAATCTGGTTACTGGAGCAGCTTGGCCTGGCCATCCTCAGTTCATCTCTCAGTTGATGGCACTTTTGGGTATCCAAGTGGCATTTTGATCATAGTGTAACCAGGTGAGTTCATGTCTATACTTATTACAAGGGCATATCTGGATATCCACTGGTGCAAAAAAGAGCAGTAAACGAATGTATATGTTCATGTTTTGGATATCAACACTTCCTGTATTTTGCTTTTCCTGCAATGGATGTGTTGTAGCTTCTGTTTCTATTGGATCCCCGTTCCTAGGCTTAGCTTGTACGAATCGTTATGTTTCGAATAAATGGGTTCAAGTCATGGTGACCACTAGTTTAAGATTTAGTAACTTACGAGTTATTTAGACGATCTTTCTTTCTTCAACTACGATAATAACGTTATTGATGTATGAAGCTTGATTTGTTGACTTACCAACTGAGATTGGGGTGACTTTGATAGAATGGCCTAACTAATTGGACTCAACCAATTTGGCCAGCCACACTAACATTGCGATTTTTTTGTTGAGTACTTATGTCTATCAGTTTGATTTGTAAACTTACCAGCCAATGACCAGATTTTGATGTCTAACCTAAAAATGTTGACTCAAATGTTATTTGCCCTAGCTTATCTTATCTTTTACAAACATTTATTGTTTTCTTTTTTCTATCTACTCGTGACCGAATTCTCTCTCGTTTCCCCTCCTTTTTGCCTTGTACCTCTCGTTTTCTCCTGCTCTTCGCTCTAGTCCTTGCTTCTACTACATTTGGTGTCTTTTGACAATGTGAGGTCCCACATCGATTGAAGAGGGGAACGGAACATTTCTTATGATGATGACGAAACCTTTTTCTAGTAGACACGTTTTAAAACTGTGAGACTGACGGCTATACGTAACGACCAAGACAGATAATATTTGTTAGTGGTAGGTTTTGGCCGTTACAAGCACAATGACCGCCCCTCTTCTATGTTTTTTTTTTTTCAAATTTTCTTCGTTTTCTTACTAATTTACCTACATTTTTTCATCTATTTTGATTATTCATCTCTAATACAAAAATCGATTGAGTACGTTTGTAAGTAACTATGGTATATATTTAAATGCGTTTGGTCGATCATCATTAAAGTTATCACGAGGTCGTTGAAGTTTATGTCTCCTTTTTTACTTTATATTTTGGTATTATTTTCACTTTCGAATTTTTTTTTTTACCTAAAGTAGCAACTTTTTCACATTCAATTTGCACTCAATAACCCCATTGAAATTAAATAAAGAAACCATGGTGTGACAGATTTCTATACGCTAACATTTTTAAACTGAAACATTCTTCAAATTCTGTCTAGTCAAAATACAACGCTAAATTAATTTAAATTTTGTTAATTAAATAACATCAACCATCGATTCTTTAATTAGAAACACTAAGATCATAACTTATATAATTCAAAATCTTTCTAAACCCTAAAAATTAATCAACTTAAACCTAACTCAACTGACCAAGACGTACATCTTCAACACCCGAAAAGTAAGAAAAATGACTTTAAGATCGAATCAAACGGAACGAGGTGATGCCATAAATGAAATAGGTGATTAGGTAAGTAGAAGGCAAATGCATAGAGTTGTGGGTGAAACAAGGCAGCTTTCAAACATGTCTGCTACCCTTTGTCTTGTCTGGTAGGCCAATTGCCTAATCTTTTGTGCGGCATTCCTCCCAAACCCCATGTGCCCCATCAATGCCTGACCTCTATGCCAAATGCATGTGCCATTTATCCTCTTATGTTACAATAATTTAGTGTGACACTCGAGTAAAAGAGAAGTACATGAATGAACCGAGACCGCATCTAAATAAGAACGACTCTAAAGATAGGATAACCAAGAAATACTTAAAAGAAATAGAAGTTACTACCTATATAAACAGTGTGCACCTTTCTTCTCAGTGACTTAATCATAGGAACTCTATAGTTAAGCGTATGCTGAAAGAACTCATGTTGGTCTAGGAATAGTCTATACTCTTAAGAAGTAAGGATTGCCAAGGCCATCAGGTGATAAATTTGGATTCCAAATTCTAATCTAAATCTTGGGCATGGGTTTTCAAGAACTCGGGTTTGGAAGAACTCATGTTGGTTTAGGGATAGTCTTCACTCTTAAGAAGCGGGGAATGCTGAAGCCATCAGGTGATAAATCTGAATTTCGATGGGTCGTTAAAATTTATATGTTTTCGTTTATCAGTATCTTAATGATCATCTTCATAAAATCGAGTTCTCGACTTTTTCTCATGTCCGGGCATAGTCACGACATGACATTATGGTAGAATTAGAGGTAAGAAAAATCGAATTGAATGGGAAGTGACCCACTTCCCATAAGATGTTCCTCACATTGAGAAACATGATATAACCATTTCATGTTGTCTACACAAGAAGCCATTCACATGCTCCAACAAGACACAACTTAGCACCACTATACCTAATGTCCACATCTTAAGTGTCAGTGTATGAGTGTGATTAATGTTCGTTCGCATACCCTAACATGTGGAACGACGTGCATAACGAAACAAAATAAAGTGATCCGTACAATATATGATCGTTTTTAAACGATAAATCAAAACCCTCATTTCATGTCAAATATATGATGCCAATTCGAGTAGTAGAGTCGAGAGTAAATTCCAACCGCACTATTCTCGTACATAATTCTGTGCAAGCAATTCTTCGAGTGGAGCTCAAAGACCAAAAAGGAAGCTCTCGAGATAAGTCCAAGTCGGAACTATAGCGGAAGCAGCACGCAAAAACAGATCCGATTAGAATTTAATGATCCCGAAATTTAAAGACGAGTTATTAAAAAATAATGTTTTGGGAGTTGGTCAAAACAATAATGCTCCTCCAAAGTACTAATGACAAGATTTCCCATTCATGCAGCCAAGCTCAACACTCAATAATTGTAGGGAAAAAAAAAATTGTGATTTGACCTTCAACGACTTTTTAAAAAAAAATTAATTTTTTTACGATCCACCACTTTCGGGGACGCACAATCCACCTTCTTTGGGGCCAACGTCCTTACTGGCACACCGCCTCGTGTCTACACCCTTCGGAGAATAGCGAGAAAGCTGACATATCGTCCGGTGTCGGGCTCTGATACCATTGTAACGACCCAAATCTACCGCTACCAGAAATTGTCTTTTTTGGGCTCACCCTCAAGGCTTTAAAACGGGTCTGCTAAGGAAGGTTTCCACGCCCTTATTCGTGTTTTGTTCTCCTCTCCAACCAATTAATATTTTTTATTAGTCATATAATCTCAAATAATTAAATTTTTTTAATTATAATTAGATTAAGTTAATTATATTATTATTATTGTGGTAGAAAAATACTAATTTGGTAAATTGATTGATTTAATGATTGAAAAAAAGTAATTGTGGTCAAATAATATTCAAAATAAAAATAAAAATTATTTTTCTGCCAATTCTTATCTTTTAATAATTTTAATAATTTTAATAATATGAAAGGACGAAATTATTTTGAGTTATTTTATTCCACTCTTTGCCTTTGGATTTTTGCATTTAATTGTATTTCCATCCTTTTACCAAATAATAGATATTGGTGGGAATTATTGTTCAATTATCTCTATTAATAAAAATTGTTTTTTTTGGAAATAAATATAATATTTTAATAATAAGTTACGTGTTTAAAAAAATTATTTAAATAATTGACGTAGTATTGGAGAGAAATGTTTAATCAATTAATGGACATTTTTTGTGACACCTGAGTAAAGGCGGGGTACCTAATGAATCGAAACCACTGTATCATATCAATAAGGTGCACTTTCATTTTCAGGACCTAGCGTCCTCGTTGGCACTCGCTCCTTTCTCTAATCAATGTGGGACCACCACTAAATCCACCCTCTTTCGGGGCCCAGCGTCCTTACTGACACACCGTCTTGTGTCTACCCTCTTCAGGGAACAACCTTCTCGCTCGCACATCGCCCCGTGTCTGACTTTGATACCATTTGTAACGGCCCAGACCCACCACTAGTAGATATTGTCCTCTTTGGGTTTTCCCTTTCGGGCTTCCACTCAAAGCTTTAAAATGCGTATGCTAGGGAAATGTTTTCACACGCTTTTAAAGTTATAAGGGTGTTTCGTTCTCCTCCCCAACCAATGTGGGATATCATAGTAAGTAATGTGACCATGTCGCAGAGAATGTCTTGCCCATTAGAATAATTGTAACAGCCCAAGTCCACCATTAGCCGATATTGTCCTATTTGAGCTTTCCCTCAAGGTTTTTAAAACACGTTTGCTAAAAAACAATGCTTCGTTTACCTCTCCAACCGGTGTGAGATGTCATAATCCACCCTCTTGAGACCCAGTGAACGTTCTCACTAGCACTCGTTCTTCTCTCCAATCGACGTAAGGTCTCGCAATAATGATGGGAGAAAAGGCGTAACCCTAACCGTAGAATTTGGTCGAAGAAAGGAACACAAAGAGATAAGGTGTGGGGTTGGGCAAATCTTAATGGGTTACATGGTTTGTCCATTGATGGTTGGACAAAAGTTTGTAATGTTTACATTCCCATGAACACTTCTACACATAATGTTCCAAAACACATGTTCTATAATTATACACTTCCAAACACAAACCCATCCCTTTGCCATCTTCAAAAAGGGGTTTTAGCTCCTTCTACCACGTCTTTTTCAAAACACCCATTTATTTGAATTCGACCGATATGATTGTGTTTGATTGAACCGAGTCCTTTAACTAGACAAGGTAATAGACCACAGACATGCAACGACCATAAAAAAAACTGTCAAGTAGGTAGTTTCTCACTATGGTAATACGAGGATTTTCAGTCCTCTGCTGTACTAACTAAGCTATACCAGCCATTTCTGACACATTATCTTTATTTATTTTCATAGCAGATTTGAACCGATAACAGGAAGATTTTGAGTCCTCTGCTCTACTAACTGAGCTATACCCGCCATTTCCTTTCCAACACATTAGACGTATTTTCAATAGCGGATTTGAACCGGTAACACCAAGATTTTCAGTCCTCTGCTCTACCAATTGAACGATACAGACCATTTCCTTTCCGACACATTAGACGTATTTATTTTCATAGCAAACCCGTGACACAAAGATTTTCAGTCCCCTGCTCTACCAACTGAGCGATACCGGCCATTTCCTACACATTAGACGCGAAGAACGTGATCTGCAAAATAAGAGAAATTTTAAGGAAATTCTAGGGTCACATACCCTATGAAGCTAAAACGATCCATGTCCAAGATTCAGAATCATATCACCTTGACATTCCCCTGACCAACACGAGTTCGTTCATGATGCTTTCTACTCACTTACATGGAGGTCACCCAATATAAAATAGCTTATGTTCGAGGGTGGTCACGGTTTATTCATGTACTCAGTGTCTCGAGAATTTGACTAAAATTTAAATATATATTTTTAATTAAAAAAAAGAAATAAATAGTAAAATAATGTTTGGTGTGAATTAATGTATGGGCATAATTATTAATTGTATTCTCCAATTAATTGGCCAACTCATCCAATAAAGTTGCCATATTTAGTTTATGGAGGGAATATAGAAACAACAAAAGGAAAGTTTATTTAATTATTTTTTTTTTTGACAAGACAACAAAGGAAAGTTATTAATTGTTCCGTTTTCATTTTTTTTAAAAATAATTTTAATTAAATTCTTCATTTTTTAATAAACATATTTAGCATTTTTAAAAATTTAAAAATTTAAATATTTAATTATTACACATTTTTAAAAATTTAACGAATTATTTGACACAACCTTAAAAAAAATTAGACCCAAAACGAACATCCTTTGTGACCCTCAGCTCGAGAATACAATCTCAATCGACCCAAACTCACCTCTTCCAATTTTCTTAGTGGTCGGGTCTTTTTTGTATTTTCGTTTGCTTTTTTCTTGTTTTTTTTTTTATTTTGTATAAATTAATTTTTTAATAGATAAAATGGTATAAATTGATATACTTTGTGCAGAAATTCATTATTTTAATTATATAATTATCACAATTTATAATTTTTTCTTTCAATTAAAATAAATTTGAAAAAAAAAAGAGAAAAGGACAAACGGCACGTGGATATATGACTTTAAATAGCTTTATTATTATTATTATTTATAATTAAAATAAAAAATAAAAAAATTGCATGTAATGTGCTGTACACGTGCAGTTGGATTTTCAGTCATTTTTATTTCCCCCTATTTAATATTTTAATTTTATATTACTAAATCCTTTTTCCCTATTTTTTATAAATATAGTAATAATAAATAAATAAAACCGCTGCCTTCCCTTCTTCGTCTTCTTCTTCTTCTTCTTCCACTCTGCACAAATAACGAAGTGGACAAACTTCCCAAGGCGGCTCCACAGATTCATTCATTCATTGATTCATTCATTCCTCACAAATTTAGGCACAGAAAAACAAACCCATTTCTTTAATTCTCTTAAATTTCTTCTTTGATCAAACAAAAACAGAACCCCATTTCTTCTTATTACTCTGTTGCTTTGTTTTGCGTTTGCTTAGCAAAAGAAGTAATATCTTCTCCTGTCTTTGTTTCATTTCAACACATTTGAACTGTAAAACTTTGTTTTCTTTATTGTTTGTGAGCTGAGGAATTTTCTCCTTGAGATACTCTTTTCTTGCATGGAAACTGTTTGTTAAAAGGTCTAAATGGGTGAAGAATCTTTTTCAATGCTCCTTCATGATAGAGCTGTGGAGCAGGTATGTTTTCCTTTGTTGTATTGGGTTTCTTCCATTTCTCCTTTGATATATGATTTTCAACCTGTTTTGTGAAGTTTTTTCTCTTGTTGAATTGATTCTTGATGACTTGAACATGGTTCAGTTCATTTCTCTTTTCAAGTGATGAAATGGGAGTGAACTTTGGGTTGTGAAGTTGTAGGAGCTCATGGGCTCATTTGATATACATTAGTCTATGCTGTAAAGGGCAAATTTCTTACTATATCTATAGCCATTCCATTTGCCAAGTTTTATTTTGAGGAGTTTTGATAAAGTGTAGAGAAAACCATCTGAAGTTTTAGTGTTGTAAAGGTATCAGGACTTTCAAATTTGCAGAAGGTAATGTTTTGTTTTGCAGGCAATTCTGTCTATGAAGAAGGGTGCTTACCTTTTGAAGTCTAGGCGTAGAGGCAAACCCAAATTCTGTCCTTTCAGGCTTTCCATGGTAAGAATATACAACATAGATTAGTTGGAGTATGTGGAAACTGGTTTTGATATCCAAATAACGATATGCAACATGTAGAATGCTTTATGTGAAATGTGAAATGTGTGGTGTGACAATACATGTAATAGCCCAAACCCACCGCTAACAGATATTGTTCGCTTTGGCCTGTTATATATCGCTGTCAGCTTCACGATTTTAAAATGCGTCTCCTAGGGAGAGGTTTCCACACCCTTATAAAAAATGTTTTGATCCCCTCTCCAACTGACGTGGGATCTCACAATCCACCCCTTTGGGGACCTAGCGTCCTCGCTGGCACACCTCCCGATGTATGACTCCGATACCATTTATAACAGCCCAAACCCACCGCTAGCCGATCTTGTTCGCGTTTGCCCATTATGTATCACCGTCTGTCTCACAGTTTTAAAATGCGTCTTCTAGTGAGAGGTTTCCACGCCCTTATAAAGAACATTTCGTTCCTCCCTTCAACCGATGTGAGATCTCACAATCCACCCCCCTTGGGGACCCAGCGTCCTCGCTGACACACCTCCTCGTGTCTAGCTCTGATACTATTTGTAACAGACCAATCCTACCGCTAGCAGATATTGTCCGCTTTGGCCCGTTATGTATAGCCGTCAACCTCACGGTTTTAAAACGCATCTCCTAGAGAGAGGTTTTCACACCATTATAAAAATGTTTCGTTCCTCTCCTCAACCGATGTAAGATCTCACACCACAATTCATATTTCTGTTTTCTTTTCAAAACTAGATGAGCTGCCATTCAGGAATCTACAAAAGCAGTTGAAAAATTATGTGAGATTGCAGCAGTGTCTTAACTATGTCAAAATCATCATCTGGTTCATTTCGTGAAGTTTCTGAAACCTCGTGATCGTTTATACAGTAAATTGTTGTTGATATTTTATTCTATCATCATAGTTTCTTGCGCCATGTTATATTTTTAATGGCACTAAACAAACCACTCTCCATGGTTAATGAACTTGTCTGATTTCTCTGTTTTCTAGACCTTGTGTTGCTAAAAATTTTGGTTCGGTGTATTTTAGTAGTGATCGATAAACCTGCCTCTTTGTCACCTAGGACCCACCTTATTTAAAAAAATGAGTTCCCTTTTTTAAGGTTTTTATCTGCTGCTAAAGTAAAATGAGTTAGCTACTTTCTTTATACTTAACGGTGAAATCAAACTTTATTTTCTTGATTTCAGGATGAGAAATTCTTAGTTTGGTATTCTGGAAACGAGGAAAAGCAACTTCGATTAAGCTCAGTAATGAAAATTATTCCAGGAAAGATGTCAGTAAGTACAAAAACACCAATGCCTCTTAACATGTGCATTTGCAACCCTTTGCTCCTTACATTCAAATGAATGCTATTGAATCAGCCAAGTCTTGTAAACCAACTTCAACCCACAAAGAAGCCCGAATCCTTTTCGCTAATTTACGCTAACGGCGAGCGTTCACTTGATTTGGTAAAGCTTGTTCGTTGCTATTATAGGCTTTGTTTGTTTTAGATTTTAGCTGGTAAAGATAGCATTGATAGATTTCTTTTGTCATCTTTTGTGCAGACATGTAAGGACAAAGCACAAGCAGATTGTTGGATTTTGGGGTTGAAATCTACAATATCAAGGAATTACCATCCAAGGCCATTAGCTAGTTTAAGGGATCATAGAGGAATTGTATCTTGTGCCAATAGTCCTGCTGGTTTTGTTAGAAGAAAGTACAATCTTGGACTTCTGGAGGACAGTACAGACTTCCCACAGGTTTTAGTTACCCATGTCCTATAGTTCCTTACTATAATCAATATGCAACTTTTTCATGAGATGTTTGAGTACTCATTTTAAGAGTTTATGTATTGTTTTCTGTGGTGCACTTCAACTAAAATGTATTATGCTTGAAGGTACGCAGCTTGTGTGGCAGTCCTACTCTTTCACTTTCGGAACGATGCCTATCTCATGGCTTATCTCATTCCTTTGATAGCTTCTATCCGTCGGATGGACAGAGTGAAGGCGATATCTCTGCTCGAGTTACTCCGCTTATTGAACCTGATGCACTTAAGAGGGGATCATTGGACGAAACGGTTCATGGAAAGAATGTGCTCAGTAGACTTGTCGTACCTGTTCATACATCTCCACGTATCGAAAAGAACAATAGTCTGAAGGATGTCATGATCTGGGGAGAAGGTATAGAAGGTGGGCTGATAGGTGGTGGAATTGAAAGGTCTGCTAGCCAGAAAGGAATGCTTGTGGATGCATTGTTACCAAAACTTTTAGAGTCTACTATGATGTTGGACGTGCAAAGAATATCGTTAGGAGGAAAACACGCAGCCGTGGTTACGAAACACGGTGAAGTCTTCTGTTGGGGTGAAGGGAAGGGGGGTAGACTTGGGCATAAGATTAATATGGACTTAGACCAACCGAAACTAGTCGACTCGCTTAATGGGATCTCAGCTAAATCTGTTGCATGTGGTGAGTATCAGACATGTGCTTTGACAAATGGTGGAGAAGTTTATACATGGGGTGACAGTAGGTTTGGTGCTGATTTTGAATGTGAGCAGAAGGTAAGAAGTCCATGGGTGCCACAACAACTTTCTGGTCCTTTGAATGGCATAACCATATCGAATCTCGCTTGTGGAGAATGGCATACTGCGGTTGTTTCAGCGTGCGGGCGGTTATTTACGTATGGTGATGGAACATTTGGAGCTCTTGGACATGGGAATCTCATAAGCTTGTCCCAGCCAAAAGAGGTCGAATCTTTAAACGGTTTGTGGGTAAAATCTGTGGCATGTGGATCATGGCATACAGCTGCTATTGTTGATATCATGATTGACCGTTTCAAGTTCGAGAGTTCGGTTGGGAAACTATTTACATGGGGTGATGGTGATAAAGGGAGGCTAGGCCATGCTGACAATGAGCGTAAGCTCTTACCAACGTGTGTCGCCCCACTCGTTGATTCTAACTTTGTTCAAGTTTCTTGTGGACGAATGCTGACCGTTGGGCTCACGAATCTTGGTAGAGTTTACACAATGGGAAGCTCCATACATGGGCAACTAGGAAACCCAAGGTCAAGGGATGCATCAGTAGCTTTAGTTGAAGGAGAGCTCAAAGAAGAGTTTGTTAGTGCCATAGCTTCTGGTTCCTATCATGTCGCTGCACTAACGACAAGCAGACGTGTTTACACGTGGGGGAAGGGCGCATACGGACAATTAGGATTGGGCGATTCGGATGATAGAAATTTGCCTACTTTTGTTGAAGCTCTAGGAGAGCAGCAGGTAGAAAGTATAGCCTGTGGATCAAATGTCACAGCGGCTATCTGTTTGCATAGATCTATCACTTCAAGTGACCAATCTGCTTGTTATGGATGTAAATTGCCTTTTGGGTTTACAAGAAAGAAGCATAATTGCTATCACTGTGGTCTTTCTTTCTGCAGAATGTGTAGCAGTAAGAAGACTATGAACGCTGCTTTGGCTCCCAGTCGAACCAAAGCTTTTCGAGTTTGTGATCCGTGCTTCAACAATTTACAACGACATAGGACGAAGAATTCATTGGTGCAACAAAAAGCATCTGCTTTTGAAAGAGTAGACAAGAAAAGTATGAGTTCTAAGCATGGTCAGCTGCTGTCACCTACAAAACAAAACATTGATGAAATGCAGTCTCATTGGAAATTCATAAACCATGGTGAAAACCGAGAGCATTTCGAACAACTTTCTTTTTCGACCAGTGGAATACTGAGCTGGGGGCAAGTTTCGTGTCCAGCTTCATTTAAAACGTGCAGTATAGAGAACATGAAAACTCTTATTCCTCCTCCATCTCAAAATCAAACATCTGTTAATGCTTTAGTTCACCTGAAATCGCCTAATTCAGGTGCCATCGGTATCGAGAGATTTGTGTATGGATCCAGTGAGAAACTAAGTGAAGAAGTTCAGAGGCTAAGAGCTGAGGTATTCTTACACTTCCCATCTTACAACGTTGCTGTAATTATGTCCTTGGCCTGTATGTGTGCATTGCAGCTATTATATGTAACGTCTCAAGCTCACTGCTAGCAGATATTGTCCTGTTTGGGCTTTCCCTCAAGGTTTTTAAAATGCATCAACTAGGGAGAGGTTTCCACACAGATTGTGAGATCCCACATCGGTTGGAGAGGAGAACAAAACATTCTTTATAAGAGCGTGGAAACCTCTCCCTAGTAGACGTGTTTTAAAAACCTTGAAGGGAAGCCCAAACGGGAAAGTCCAAAGAGAACAATATCTGCTAGCGGTTGGCTCGAGCGGTTACAACTTAAGATCTCTTCAAACTTCCTTTTGGAGTTAAAACTTATGCCCAATGATACAATTTGTTTCTGCTGGATTGTTTTTCGATTCTATCAATGAATGGACGAGTTCGTAACTAAATTGTTACATCCTTTAAGGTGAAGAGCCTCGAACTACAATGTCACGATAGAGACGAGAAGATGCAGAAATGTGGACAAAAGATAGAAGAAGCTTGGTCTGTTGCAAGGGAGGAAGCAGCCAAATGCAAGGCAGCAAAGGAGGTCATAAAAGCTTTGGCACTAAGGGTAATCTCTTACATTTCTTCCTTTATCAACTTTCAAACACGGTTCGTGCTATAACCACTCGTTTTCGAGCTGATGATCTGATCGAAGTAGAACTGCTACTGTTGTTACAGCTTCAAACAATGTCGGAGAACATTGTCGGTCGACGAGATGCAAAAGATGAAGTTGATGCAAATAAACCACATGTTACACCAGTTCACTCCCCCTCTGCTGCAATTTGTTTACCCCCTGAGGTTCAACTGCCCAAAGACAGACTAATTGGTGATAGTTTATACAACTCTCCCATTGTCTTCTCCAATACATTCAAATCGTTGTATGGGAGACACGCATTCCGACATGTTACTAAGTCAACGGATCCAGATCCAAACACTGACCGAACATCTTCGAAAAATGGAACTGCAAATTGTTTGAAAGATGAATGGATAAAACAGTATGAACCTGGTGTATATATTACATTTACAAGTCTACCAGGTGGACACAAGGGGCTCAAGAGAGTGAGATTCAGGTATTATTCACTTATCCATTTCACCTTCAAATTTATGCTTCACTTGCAAGTGTATGCACTTCAATGCCTAAAATGATTAGTTCATATCGTGAGATCTCACATTGGTTGGAGAGAAGAACGAACCATTTCTTATAAGGGTGTAGAAATCTCTATTTAGTAGACGCGTTTTAAAAACTTTGAGGGAAAACCCAAAAGAAAAAGTCTAAAAAAGACAATATCTGCTAGCGGTGAGTTTGGGCAGAGCTAGACACCAGGTGGTGTGCCAGAGAAGACGCTGGGCCCTCAAGGGGGTGGATTGTGAGATCCCACATCGGTTGGAGAAGGGAACAAAACACTTCTTATAAGAGTGTGAAAACCTCTCCCTAATAAATGCGTTTTAAAACTGTGAGACTGACGACACTATGTAACGAGCCAAAGCAGACAATATCTACTAGCGGTGGGCTTGAGTTGTTACACATGTCTTCTATGATTAGCATTGTTAGATGTTCTTGTAAGTTTTGTTTTCTAATATTTCGATGGGTGTTCGTTTTATTGCATAGGAATGTTTCTCGTGTTATCAAAGTAACTTAACGTAGTTCCTTGGTATTGCATTGCAGTCGAAGAAGATTTTCGGAGAGGAAAGCGGAGAAATGGTGGGAAGAGAATCAAGTTATAGTATACCAAAAGTATGGCATCGAAGGATATACCAATTCAAATCATAGCCACATAGAGGACTAAAAATAATTCATACTTTTTTCCCCTTCATATCTGTATGAAGAGTTTTTCCATCGTAAATGGACACTAAGAAATGTTGTCAGTCTCACTATTTCAAAACGTTAGTAGATATTGACCGTTTCGGCTCATTACGTATTGTCATCAGTCTCACAGTTTCAAAACGCGTCTGTTAATGAGAGATTTCTACGCTCTGATAAGGTATGTTTTGTTTCCCTCTCCAATCGATGTAGGATCTCACAATTCTTAAGTACCACAGATTCTCTAATAAATGATTTGCTTACGATTCAACTCATAAACTAATTCCCTCTTAGGCAATATCGCGGCCACCTTACCATAATGATAAGAACCATAGGCTTTCCCTAAGGAATCAATAAGATTTATTAAAAAATTTGAGATATCATATTGCAAACCGACCGTGGCATCTGGCCATGTCCCATTGAAAGTGACACTTATTTTTACCTTGCCATACGATTAAAGATACTCATGGCCATAGGTATCCACATAAAGGGATTGGTCACAACACTGCTACCAATTAACGTCCACAATTTCACATATACGATAAATTATTAGTCGATGCAAGCTCAGCCAACGTCAATATCCACAATTTCACATCTACAATCAATTATTAGTCGATGCAAGCTTAGCCAACGTCAATATCATAGCATGATATGATTGACTTTTTTTTTTTCCTTGTCATTTCACCCTTAAATTTTAGGTTCGAATTGATGTTTAAAATTTAAAAAGGAAAAACAGATAATCGGGGATATATATGGGTTGGGTTTGACCCAAGTTTCAACTTGTCGGGAGAGCTTGTGAAATTTCCATCAAATCAACAAAAATCACGTGATCGTCATTGTGTTTTGTTTGAATATGAGGTGTATCACTATCGTGGTTCGTATCAAAGCATTATCGTTTGTCTAGATATGTGAAATTGACAATGAATAGGTGAGTAATTTCTTAGATTTAACCATTTGTTCCTCGATTTTTGTGGCAATTTTGCTTAGATTTATTAAGCCCCGATGGCACCATAGTCAAATTGATTAACTCTCATTTTGAACGTTTTTCAACTGTTAGATACATATATACGAGGAATATACTATGTATTGTGATTTTTTCTTATGATAACTACTAATTTGTATACATGTTAACTAGTTTTGAACCGTTTATATCCTTTAATTTTACTCTATTTTACTATGAATGTATGCATATCGAACTCCAACAAAAGATTACTTGCCAAGTATTTTTAATATTTCAAGTAATGGTAAAGACACGTAGAGGTGTAGTGGAAGGGGTTAAAACCCTATTCACCTCTATAAAGTTGTCATTTAAAAATAATAATAAGGTGAGTAAACAAACAAATTTCATAATACTAATTCAAAATACTAATAATTGTTAATAATTAAAGGTAAATTTGTTATCATCACATCATCAATTAATTAATTATAATTAATATTAAAGGTCTAAAACCAACGGTCAAAAATAGTAGCTATACTAGTTACTATGAAGCCTGTCAATATGTTTTACTTGTACTTTCCCGTCTTGTTTCGATTGACGGATCAATTTAGGAAGTTTTCTATTCTTTTTGAATAAATGGAATGCTTGGTAAGAAGTACAAGTACCACGTTTAATTATTTTCTTGAAATGTATAAATTTGCAATGAAATAAATGTGATAATGAGCCACATCTTGACTTTAAATATGCAGCAAGAACTCAGCAACAGAGCTTCAAACACATTCACAAAAATGGTTGAGCTTGAAATAGTGTGTAAAGAAACCATCAAGCCCCCATCTTCAACCCCATCAGAGCTTAGAAATCACCCCCTCTGCTTGATTGATCAACAAGCCCCTAACCATTATATAATGCTTCTCTATTTCTATGATAACCGCAACACCGCAACACCGTCGACTCCGGCCGCCTGAAGGATAGCCTCTCAAAGGCCTTGACTGTCTACTACCCTTTCGCCGGCCGCCTCCAAAAGGGTGGCAACTCCATCGACTGCAATGACATGGGCGCCATGTATTCAGAGGGAAAGCTCCGGTGTCCCATGTCGGAAGTTATGAACAACAAGCTGCAACTCGACCAGATTTTGAAGCTGGTTTGTTTAGATCATGACACAAATGGAAATGACACAGAACCAAGGTTCAATCCTTTGTTGTCCGTTCAGTTGTTCCATTTTGAATGTGGAGGAGCAATGATGTCTGCGTCTTGCTATCACAAAGTGGCGGATTTGGCCTCCTTGACTAACTTCGTGAATGATTGGGCTTCCATTGCTCGTAGCTCCGGCGGCGGCATGCTGCCTGCAGTCACTCCTCTGTTCAACGCGGCCAGTTTTTTCCGGCCGGAATTGGACGCCGGCGGTAACCCATCTGGGGATGAAGGTTCTGAAGCAAAGGGAGGAGGTAAAAAGGTAAAAAGGTTTGTTTGAAGAGATAGGTGTTTGAGGGCTCGAAGATTGAGGCTCTTAAAGCTATGGTTTCTGAGAAAGTGGCAAATCCAACTCGTGTTCAGATTCTCACTGCCTTCATCTACAAAGCTGCCCTTTCTGCTAAAATTTTAGTGACAGGTGCGTTACTCAATGGTCCAATCACAAGAATTTTTAAGTTAAAAGGACGTGTGATGGTACTAAATGTTGATATTGTCCACTTTAAGCATAAAAGCTCTCTCATGGTTTTGCTTTTGGTTTCCCCAAAAGACGTAAATTAAGTATGTTTGACGATACTAAATGTTGATATTGTCCACGTTGAGCAGCTTTGTTTTTAGGTACCAATAGAGATGTATTCCTTACTTATAAACTCATGATCATTCCCCAAATTACTCCATCCCAACAATCCTCCCCTCGAACAAAGTACACTACAGAGCCTCCTTTGAGGCCTATGGAACCCTCAAATAGTCTCCCCTTAATTGATGCTCGACGCTTAGTCACTTTTCACTACACATTTGAGGTTCACAACTTCTTTGTTCGACATTTGAAGATTTTATTGACAAGGCTCAGTTAAAGGCATGACTCTGATACTATGTTAGAAACCACAACCCTCCACAATGGTGTGTAATATTGTCCACTTTGAGCATAAGCTCTCGTGACTTTGCTTTTGGTTTCCCCAAAGGCCTCATACCATTAGAAATGTATTCCTTACTTATAAACCCATGATCATTTCCTCAATTAGTTAACGTGGGACTCCCTCCCAACAATCCTCAACACTAAATAGATACCATATTAGTTTTGTGATAGAAAAACGCTTGGAATGCATTTTAATCTCTCTATACATTCGATCACTTTTGTGCTAATTTCTTCGACAAAAAAGGGAATTGGCCGACGACAAGTCTACTGCAGACGGTCAACATCCGAAGCCGAATGGAGCCACCATTGGAAGAGAAACTAAGAGGGAACATACTCTCATTCTTCATTGCATCATCAACCACGGAGGAGGGGAGGGAAATGGAGATATGGGACTTAGTGGGAGACATGAAAAGAAGCTTTGAAGAGTTCTGCAGGGAGTTCCCAAAGAACTGCAGAGCGGAAGAATGGAGTTGGCTTTACAAATTACATGCCAAACAGAAAATGGAGAGGTTGGGAAGTGGAGGAGGGGATCATGTTGTGTATTGTTGTAGTAGCTGGTGCAAATTTCCACTGTACGAGGCAGATTTTGGATGGGGGAAACCTATATGGATTACTGTTCCAGATTTTGACACGAAAAATCTGATTATATTGATGGATGCAAGAGATGGCGAGGGAGTTGAAGCGATGGTGAGCTTGGAGGAGGAGGAAATGGCTGTGTTTGAGCAAAATCAAGAGCTTCTCTCCTTTTGTGAGCTAAGAACCTAGCTGCTAGCTGCTCAAATTTATTGAAAGTTAAATTACCCATTCCAAATTGAATTTCTTTGTACATTTGGGCAACAAATCTAGTTTGAACGATTGTTATGAAGTATTAATATCCATTTGAACATTTGGGTAACAAGTCCAACTCTAAAAGATCATTAAGGATAACTTCATTTTACTCTTGGGAATGAAGTCAAATGTCATCCCAACTTCATAGCAACGATAATTGTTACGGGTGTTTGATGACTCGAAAAATCCAATCAATACAACTTAACTTATACGGTTTGAGTTGGATTATGAAAATCAACTAATGCCATCAAAATCAACTAAGGGTACCAGGCATCAACTAGTGTCATCCAACCCAACCACAAATGTCACCAAAATCAACTAATGATACCAGGCATGGCACAAATTAGAGCTTATTCAACAGTTATACAAAGCTATATATGGTAAATGATATAGAAAGTATTCTCTAATACTGTACATGCCTGAAGTCATCCCTCCAAATTTTTTAACCAATATTCTTCTTGCATTTTCTCTTTCCCGTTCTTTATGTTCTTCTAAATACTCTTTGTGTTCATCTAAATAAAATATGTGTTCTTGTGCCGATCTTAATAAATGCAACACCGTAATGAACAAGAAAAATACTAAAACCAGACAGATATAACGCATAATTTGTCACAATAATAGATCAAAATTCTAAGAACATAGTTCAAGCACAGGAAATCGAACCTTCCGGTATTTCTCCGAGTTTTTTCACTTCCTCCGCTATTTCAGATCTCACGGTCTGAGCGTTTCCTTGCCGTCGATTACGGTCGCTTTGTGCTCGGATTCGGACGCCATTTTTGCAGGTGACAAGGCGAAAATGCTTATCCCTCCTGAATTACTACCACTGACAAGGGCTCTCGCAGAAGGTTGTAATGGATGAGCTGAGATCGAGAAGGATCGATCTTAGACTCGATGACTCGGTGCAACCATGAAATCGCAGTTGAAGAATCTGATGGGCTTCGATTTGGGCAATGGACAGTGGCTCATGAGAAGTGGATCCGTTTATGAAGATCGCTATGCATTGTTCGGGCTATTTTCTTTGAGAAAGATTTATTTATTTTTAATTATATATATTTTCATTGTTTTAGTTTCAATTTAATTTATTATATATTAACATTTTTTAATTTAATTTATTATTATATTTCCATTAATTTATTTTTTTAATTAAATCATAACCCTAAATTTTTATCAATTCGTTCTTAGCAAATTTTAACATGAATGAAAAATGCTAAAAAAATAATGGACTAAATTGAAAATTTGTAAATAATAGTAATTAAATTTTTTAATTTATAATATATTTCTAAACTTTTAATGTAATCTCTAAATATTTTAATGTCCGGTTAAATTCTAATTTTTTTAATCTCCTATATTTGACCGTAAAAATATATGTCTCACTCCTGGTAAAAATAAAAAATTGTATTATTACAATATTAAATTTCTAGTTTTAAAATTGTTCCTCAAGTTTTTTTTTTTTTTTTTCGTGCTTAAATATTTCTCAAATTTTATTTTATTAATTAATTTATGTGTGACTCTACGATCCCAAGAATATTATGGTTCTAATAGAATTTTTCTTTTGGTGTTGTCTCATTCCAACGCCTCGATTTTTCGTCAGGACTACCTTCACGTTCTCGTAAGCTTGAGTAAGTTTCTCTCCGATACTTTTACTCGACTCACTACTGTACGACCGTGACTTGGATAAGAGTTTTAAAATGCGTCTACTAGAGAGAGATTTCTACACTCTTATACGAATGTTTCGTTCCCTTCTCTAACCGATGTGGAATGTTTCATTCCCTTCTCTAACCGATGTGGGATCTCTTCAACCTTAAGTACCACGGATTCTCTAATAAATGATTTGTTTATGATCCAACCATAAACTAATTCTCTCTGAGACTGAGCCAATAAGAGGGTAAACTCCATCGTTAAAAGAACTGATCTACTACTTTATATGGAAATGAGTGAATTCTATTTACGGCTCTTTGTTTTAGCAGTCCAACTCAATCATAGACTTGCCAACAATAAAATTTATTAGATGTTAGATATTATTTTTCTAATCATTGCAAAACGACACTGCCATCTGGCCATGCTCGGAAGTGACTCCTTGTTTTCCTTGCCATATAATTAAACATATTCAAAGTCATGTGCATCCGCGTAAAGGGATGGGTCACAATGATGCTACGAATTAAAGTCCACAATTCCACATCTAACGACACCAACGGGGTACTATTTGTGATAAAAAAAAAAAAAAAAAAAAAAAAAAAAAAAAAAAAAAAAAGATAATCGATGATATATGTTGGGTTGACCCAATTTTCAACTGCTCTCAGATCATCCTCGTATGTCTATAACCCCAACAAAGGATTACTTGCTACATTTATTATTATTATTATTATTTTTAGCATAATAAAATCATAAAAAATAATGATATAATATAAAAATAATAACTTGAGTCAGGTAAATTTTTTTAATTTATTATTATTTTGAAATATATAATATAATGCAAAAATAATCACGTGAATCACGTGAATTTTTTTCTTAATTTAAATAATATATTATCTAATATTATACATAATTAAATTTTTAATAAATAATCAAAATTGCTGGAGTTTAAATATGACGCCATAACTCAGAAACAGAGCTTCAAACATACTCACAAAGATGGTTGAGCTTGAAATTGTGTGCAAAGAAACCATCAAGCCCTCGTCTTCAACCCCATCGGAGCTTAGAAATTACCCCCTCTGCTTGCTTGATCAACATGCCCCTTGCGTGTCTATAATGCTTCTCTATTTCTACGACGGCGGCAACACCGTCGACTCCGGCGGCGTGAAGGACGGCCTCTCAAAGGCCTTGACTGTCTACTACCCTTTTGCCGGCCGCCTCCAAAAGGGTGGCAACTTCATCGACTGCAACGACATGGGCGCCATGTACTTAGAAGGAAAGCTCCGGTGCCCCATGTCGGAATTTATGAACAAGCTGCAACGCGACGAGGTTTTGAAATTGGTTCGTTTAGAACATGACACGAATGGAAAGGACACAGACCCAAGATTCAATCCTTTGTTGTGTGTTCAGTTGTTCCATTTTGAATGTGGAGGAGCAATGGTGTCTGTGGTTTTCTCTCATAAAGTGGCGGATTTGGCGTCATTGACTCAGTTTGTGAATGATTGGGCTTCTATTGCTCGTAGCTCCGGCGGTGGTATGCTGCCGGAAGTCAGTCCTCTGTTCAATGCGGCTAGTTTTTTCCGGCCAGAATTGGACGCCGGCAGTTACCCATCTGAGGTTGGAGGTAAAAAGGTTTGTTTGAAGAGATTGGTGTTTGAGAGCTCGAAGATTGAAGCTCTTAAAGCTATGGTTTCTGAGAAAGTGGAAAATCCAAGTCGTGTTCAGGTGCTCACTGCCTTCATCTACAAAGCTGCTCTTTCTGCTAAAGTTTCAGTCAAAGGTGCGTTAAAATTGGTTTGGATGATCTTTAAACTCGAACTGTTCGTGATATTATATGCATCTTTCTCGATGGTTCAATCATAAGAACTTTAAAGTTAAGTATATTTGACTATCCTTGATGTTTATATTGTCCACTTTGAGCATAAGCTCTTGTAGCTTTGCTTTTGGTTTGTTCAAAAGGCGTATTTCTTGCTTATAAACCCATGATCATTCCCTAAATTAGCCAACGTGGGACTCTCCGTGCCAACGATCCTCCCCTCAAACAAAGTACATTATAGAGACTCCTCTGAGGCCTATGGAACCCTCGAACAGCCTCTCCTTAATTGAGGCTTGACAGTTGAGTCACTTTTGATTACACATTCGAGGTTCACAACTTTGGTACACTATAGAGCCTCCTTTGAGGCCTATAGAGCCCTCGAACAACCTCTCCTTAATTGAGACTCGACACATGAGTCACTTTTCACTACACATTCGACATTCACAACTTCAGTAAACTATAGAGCCTTCTCTGAAGTCTATAAAGCCCTCGAACAGTCTCTCCTTAATTGAGGCTTGACACATGAGTCACTTTTCACTACACATTCGACGTTCACAACTTCAGCAAACTATAGAGCCTTCTCTGAGGTCTATAAAGCCCTCAAATAGTCTCCCCTTAATTCCCTTAATTGAGGCTCGACACTTAAAGTCACTTTTGACTACACATTCAAGATTCACAACTTCAATGCACTATAGAGACTGAGGCCTCTAGAGCCCTGGAACAGCCTACCCTTAATTGAGGCTCAACGCATGAGTTACTTTTTATTACACATTCGACGTTCACAACTTCAGTAAACTATAGAGCCTTCTCTGAGGTCTATAAAGCCCTCGAACAGTCTCCCCTTAATTGAGGCTCGACACTTGAGTCACTTTTGGCTACACATTCAAGATTCACAACTTCAGTACACTATAGAGCCTCCTCGGAGGCTTCTAGAGCCCTCGAACAGCCTCCCCTTAATTGAGGCTCAACACATGAGTCACTTTTCACTACACATTCGACATTCACAACTTCTTTGTTCAACACTTGAAGATTTTATTAACATGGCTAAGTTAAAAGCATGACTCTCCATGTTAGGAACCACAACTCTCCATAATGGTATGATATTGTCCACTTTAAGCATAAGCTCTCTACTTTTAGTTTACCCAAAATGTCTCGTACTAAAAGACAGTATTCTTTACCGATAAACCCATGATCATTCCCTAAATTATAGCCAACATGGAACTCCCTCCCAACAATCCTCAACACTAAATAGATACATACAGTACTAGTTTTGTGATAGAAAAACGCTTGGAATGCATATATATTATCTCTCCATACATATTCGATAACTTTTGTGCTAATTTCTTGGACAAAAAAGGCCATTGGCCAACAACGTCGACTCTACTGCAGGTGGTGAACATCCGAGGGCGAATGGAGCCACGATTGGAAGAGAAATTGATAGGGAACATAGTCTCATTCTTCATTGCATCATCAACCAAAGAGGAGGAGGGGAGGGAAATGGAAGTATGGAAGATAGTGGGAGACATGAAGAGAAGCCTTGAAGACTTCTGCAGGGAGTTCCCAAAGAAGTGCAGCGCGGAAGAATGGAATGGGCTTTACAAATTGCATGCCAAAGAGAAAATGGATAGGCTGATAAGTGGTGGATGGGATCATGCTGTGTACTGTTGCAGTAGCTGGTGCAAATTTCCACTATATGATGCAGATTTTGGATGGGGGAAGCCTATGTGGATTACTGTGCCAGATTTTGACTCCAAAAATCTGATTATGTTGATGGATGCAAGAGATGGGAAGGGAGTTGAAGCCATTGTGAGATTGGAGGAGGAGGAAATGGCTGTGTTTCAGCAAAATCAAGAGCTTCTCTCCTTTTGTGACCTAAGAACTTAGCTCTGCTACCAATTACTCATTCCAAATTGATTTTCTACTTTGAACGAACGGTTGTTATGAAGTATTAATATCCGTTTCAACATTTGAGTTACAAGTCCAATCCTAGAAATCATTAAACTAGACTTGGGAATAAAGTCAAATGTCACCCCACCCTCATACTATCCATAATTGTTAGTGGTGTTTAAAAAGCTCGATGACTCGAAAAATTCAATCAATACAACTCAACTTATATGGTTTGAGCTGGATTATGAACTTTTGAAAAATTTATGAATTGAACTGGTTCATCAACTCTCTTCAAACTAGATTGGATTGAATCAAACCAACTCAAATGCCATTAAGTTAATGGTACCAAGGGATGGCACAAAATAGGTAGAACATTTATTTATAAATTACTAAGAAAGTCCCACAAGGATCCATATTAACATTCAACAAGCTAAAATTATTCATTCTTCAAGATATCCACACGATTATTAAGGTTTTTATTTTCCCTACAAAATTGTCTCCGCAAATTTGCAAGACCTTAGAAACACAACAATGAAGCCACTTGATATGGGTATGGTATCACTGCTCGATCACACGCTTAGCTCCATCTAAAGTGTTCCTAAGCAGCATGGCAACAGTCATAGGGCCCACACCACCGGGAACAGGAGTTACCCAACCAGCCACTTTACAAGCTTCCTGGAAATCTACATCCCCAACCAGCCGGTAGCCCGACTTTCTGGTGGGATCATCAACTGCGTTTGTACCAACATCAATCACTGCAGCCCCTGGTTTTATCCAACTGCCCTTGATCTAACATCAACCAACAAAATCAATAAGCTAACAGAACTAATGCTCTCTACTAGCAGATATTACTGGCCTGCAATGACTATGCCTGTTTCTTTATGCTTCTGGCAAAGTTTAAGGTCTGTGTGCGCATTTAATCTCTTCGACTTCGATATCTTTCTGTTATGTTCCTGAACTTTGATTTATGATTCTATTTAGCTTTATCGATAATGTTAACTAAATAATGAGGCAGTATGATTATTGGGTGAACGAGCTGATTCAACACTATGTGGGAGCTAGAGATAGAAGAAGGTAGAAAATTGGACAAAGTCAAGCTCACTTCCGATAGAAGAAACCATTCGTTTCATTAAACCGAAGAAACACGTAGCAATTATCAACAAAACCCACCATTTTTATTCCCCCATTTACTCAACTTCACTCAAATCCCCATTAGCCATTTCTTCCAAAATCTAGGTTTTTAAGAACTTCCAATTTCAAATATTCCTTTGTAACTTTGTCTACTTAAAACACCCACTCCCAACCAGCATTGTAGCTGAAACAGGATAAGCATTACCTTTCAAACATCTTCTTTTGCCTGCTGCAGTGGAGTTCAGACCACCACATTTGGTCTCTTTAAAGATTGTTATGATCGCTTGGATCCAAATGGAAGCATTATTATTACTTATGGTACTCAAACTTGGAGGACTTGTGGATATATGGTGAGTTTAATGCTTGTGCTTAAGTTTCCTCACGACTTCCTCTCTCCTACCCTACACCACCAGCCATGTCTTCCCAACAATCCCACCAGTCTTCTTCTCAAACTCCTCAATTCCGATTCTTCTTCCATATCATCCATGAGTTTGAGGTAGCTTCGGCTCTAAATATTAATTGTCAGAAATTGGAACTTTTGGGTGTTGGGTTAGATTCACAGCGTGCTGAGTTCGTCACATCTTCTTTTGGCTGCCAGGTTGGTTACTGACCTCCTACCTATTTGGCACTCTGAATTTTTGGGCGCCAATTAATGAAAAAATGGAGAAACGGTGGCAGTATTGGAGGGCATCTCATATATCTGGAGGAGGAAGGCACGCCCTTATCCAAAATTACAAAAGCTATAGAGAAGTTGTGTAAGACTTTCCTTTGGAAGGGAGGCATTGACAAAAAGGGTAGCCAGGAGGTGGTCTATTATACAAACCCCTATTGAAGGAGGATTGGCGCTGTTAATTGAACATGACTCTCCACAATGGTATGATACTGTCCACTTTGAGCATAAGCTCTCATGGTTTTGCTTTGGGCTTCCCCAAAAGGCCTCATACCAATAGAGATAGTATTCTTTGATTATAAACCCATGATCATTCCCTAAATTAGCCGATGTGCGACTTTCATCCAACACTTCCCCTCGAACAAAGTACGCCTCCCCTTAATAGAGGCTCGACTCCTTTTCTTTTGGAGTCTTAGTCATTTTTTACTATGCCTTCAAGGCTCACAATACTTTTGTTCGACCTTTGAGGATTCTATTGACATGGCTAAGTTTAGGGCATGGCTCTAATACCACGTTAGATAAACACGATTTCCATAATGGTATGATATTGTCCACTTTGAGCATAAGCTCTCATGGCTTTGCTTTGGGATTCCCCAAGAGATAGTATTCTTTGATTATAAATCCATGATCATTCCCTAAATCAGCCGATGTGGGACTTTCATCCAACAGGCGCCTTTTGACATTCCCAAGGGGAACATCCTTTTATTGGCCAAATGGATTTAGTGTGTTTATCAAGAAAAGTTTAAATAGGTAGAACTTAGGAATCAAAGTCTATATTCTCCAACTTCAGGGATTATATTCCAATGCTAACCCTTTTTTTTCTTTTCCAATACTATTCTAGCACCTAAAGCATATTTCATAGCATTGCTTGCTTTCAAGTAAACTTCGGAATCAAAGTCTATATTCTCGGTGAAGCCAAACAGATATTCAAATAGAAATATAGGGAAAGCGAAAACAAGTGATTGTAAAGCCAAGCATACCATTTGTGCCTGTCCTGCAGCAGCAATAACAATGTCAGCTTCGCGGATAACACTTTCTGGATTGACAGAACGGGAATGGACAATCGTCACAGTTGCATCTGCTTTAAGGAGCAGCAATGAAACTGGTAATCCAACGATGTTGCTTCGCCCCATAACAACTGCCTTCTTTCCCCTAATGCTTATTCCACTTCGTGACAGTAGCTCAAGACACCCCTGGACATAAAACCAAATCTTGAACATTGCTAAATAAGGAGCTATTGCTCTTCCAATTAACAGAAGATTAAACATTTGTTATTGCCTTCGGAGTGCAAGGTAGGAATAAGGGATCTCTGCCTTTCATTGCAAGTTTCCCAATGTTCAGAGGATGAAACCCATCTACATCCTTCTCAATGTTGATTTCAGATAAAACTTTTTCCTCATTTATGTGCTTTGGCAAAGGAAGTTGAACCAATATCCCTGTGAAAGCAAAAAAATTCAAAATTCAAAACTCTAAGCATTAAAATTTTGAACAAATTATTAACGGTAAGTTACTCTTAGAACACTAAAAAAGTACTTTTAGGTAATTTGAAGAGTTTTTCAAATGTTCACACATAAACAAGAGTAACTTTGTAAATTTTCTATAAACACCTAAAATGCTTGAAATGCTTCTACAAGCACTAAAGGGGTGCTTGTACTTTAATTAACATTTTTTCACACATCACAAAAATGAATCCAAGTAACGTTTATCTATCAAAGATGCAATTTCACTATGATATTTCAAACACAGTGGATGCTCCATAAAATTTGTAGTGTAGCACTAAAAAATCAAGTAAGCATAAGCATAAAAGAACAGAAGAGATTAACCATGCACTTCAGGATTCGCATTCAACTCATGGATCTTGCTGATCAATTCGGCCTCAGACACTTGCTCAGGAAGATCATAATCAAAGGACTTGATTCCAACTTCCGCGCAAGCCTTTCTCTTCATGTTCACATAACTCTGCGAATCCTTTCTACTCCCCACAATCACAACCGCCAACCCCGGAACCTTCACAAATCCCACACCACAATGAACAAGAAAAATACTAAAACCAGACAGATATAACGCATAATTTGTCACAATAATAGATCAAAATACTAAAAACAACGTTCAAGCACAGGAAATTGAACCTTTCCGTATTTCTCAGAGAGTTTTTTCACTTCCTCCGCTATTTCAGATCTAACAGTCTGAGCAATTTGTTTGCCGTCGATTATTGTAGCTTTGTGCTCGGATTCGGACGCCATTATTGCAGGTGACAAGGCGAAAATGCTTATCCCTTCTGAATTGCGACCAGTGACAATGTCTCTCGCAGAAGGTTGTAATGGATGAGCTGAGATCGAGAAGGATTGATTTTAGACTCGCTGAATCGGTGCAACCATGAAATCGCAGTTGAGGAATCTGATGGGCTTCGATTTGGGCGATGGACTGCGGCTCATGAGAAGTGGATCCGTTTTATGAAAATCTCTGTGCATTGTTTGGGCTATTTTCTTTGAGCAAGATTTATTTATAATTATATATATATATATATATATATATATATATATATATATATATATATATATTTTTTTTAGTGTCAATTTATTTTATTATATATTAACATTTTTTAATTTAATTTATTATTATATTTCAATTATTCAATCGTTACCCTAAATTATAAATTTATTGTAAATAATGGACTAAATTGAAAATTAGTAAATAATAGTGACTAAATTATAAAAAAATTTTGTATGTAATATATTTTTTAAATTTATAATATATTGATAGTCATTCCTCTCTGAATATTTTAATGCATAATTAAATTATAATTTTTAATTTTTTTCCCGTATTTGACGGTAAAAATATATACCTCACTTTCCGTGAAAATAATTCTAAAATTATGGAAATAAAAACTCGTACTATTACAACATTAAATGTCTCGTTTTAAAATTGTTCCTCCCTCAATTTTCGTCCTTAAATATTTTTCAAGTTTCATTTTAGTCCCTCGACTTTAAAATAATAAATATATAAAATTAATATTGAAAATGGCACGTATAATGTTTATTCCGTTGAAAAGTTCGGAGAAAGTAAAAAAAAAATTGAAAATTTTGAGAGAATATAGATGCTAATATATTTCCTAAGTAGACCATATTGTAATTTTAATATATAGTTTGTGAATTAGAATATGTGTCAAAATCACAAGTATATGATAAATTAATCTATTTATTCCATATTGAAACTTTAATATAAAGTTTTATGTTATTATAAAAATAAGGACAATTTTAATGTGTATTATGAACTTCAACTATAGAAAAAGATATTAAATATTTATTTATAAACCACTTTCATAATAATTTTTGGATAATATTAATATTTAATTTTTCGAAACATGAACTTATTCTTTCTTTCACAGTTCATGATTGATAACTTTAATATACAAAATAATTATAATATTCACAAACCATTTAAGTCACGGTTCTGAAGAACAAACAGTTTGCGAGACGAACCCTAGTTAGTTTATGTGTGACTCCACGACCCCAAGAACATTATGGTTCTAATAGGATCTTCCTTTTGGTTTCGTCTCGTTCCAACGCCTTGATTTTTCGTCATGGCTACCTTCATGTTCTCGTAAGCTCGAGCAAGTTTCTCTCCAATAGTTTTACTCGACTCACTACTATCATCATCAGAAACGTGTTGAGCCTTCATATCTTCTATGTAAGCAAAAGAAGAGGGTGAGAGATATTAGAGTAAACATATATCTTTGGCTTCCGTATTTATAGCCGAAGAGAAAAGAGAAAAGGTAGCTTTACTTTTTTTATAAAACCCTTTATGGTGAGGCCCGCGCACACCGTGTCTCGGATAAGAATTTTAAAATATTCTTTTTTAGTGGAGGGTGAAGGTGATATGTTGTGACCACACTAACTAAGTCGGGAATATTAGGGTTAAATAAGATTAAACATTTGAGTATTAAAAAATTCAAAAGTCTGGTCGATCGATGATACATGATAATTATCAATCAGATATGCTTATTTTAACAATCGTGGCACAATATTTGAAAAATATTTATTTTATAAGCATTAAAATATTAAAAATTCATCATAATTAACCTAACTCGACTCTAATATAATATAATATATATATATATATATATATATATATATATATAATTGTGCCATCAAAATGGGTATTTCCAGTTCAGACAATCTTAGAAAGAAGGTTCTGATCTTATCCATTTCACTGTTGTAAATGCTTTATGAGAAATAAAGTAGAGATGCTGTGCTTTTTCCCTTTTTCTTTTTATATATTTTGATCAAATTAAAATTTATTTTCATTTAAAAAAAAAAAAAAAAAAAAAAAAAAAAAACTAGATAATATACGACTCGGGCACGTGCGTGACTCCAGCATCAGACGATATTGGGCAAAGCATCACATTAGTGCTAGATATTCTCCTAGTGCACGTGACCAAAACCATCTCGAACCAAGGAATAATGTATCCAAACACCTCAGACCTAGTTGACCGGTTCATACACAAAGTACATAATTTTACAACCAAAAGATTAAAAATTCAAATCCCTACTATCACGTGTAAACTAAAAAAAGACCGGGAAGAAAAAAGATCCACAATTTTGTTTCCTTGTTTATTCACGGGGTCTTGGCTACACTGTTTCTAGATTTATCTCTGATAAATCTACGGGACTAAAAGAACTATTAATAACGGTTTACGAACTTCTAAAGCTAAATCAAATTGCTCACATGGTAGTTAGGAAACATTTTTTTCCATTGAGTTCAACAGTGAAAGAATTCGAACATTTACCCTTTTCTTTATCAAGAATATATGTTAACCAGTTAAGTTATGCTCAAATTGTCAATAAACCAGAAACTAACATAAGTATCGATAAGAATATAAGAGGTTACAATGCACGAGATACCTAAGATAGGGTGGTTTGAGCGATAGTACTCTTTGCTGCAAGATCCTTCTTGATTACTTTCCAAATATTATAGCACAACTTGGACTAGGTCCTTGATGGTATCATTCCCTAAAAGAAGTACATAGGGACATTGCATACTCACAAGCATGTTGTATTGAGCATAAGGCATATGGTATCTCAAATAAAGCATATGCCACAAGAATGAGCATAGCAGCTCATGAATGATATTGATTTACCATTTATAATGGAGATGCTTGAATAATTTAGTGAAGTGTTGTGGGTGGAGAAATTGATGGACTTTGAAGCTCTTCTAGTAAAGTGTCAAATAGGCAACTAGTATAACGATGACCAAATTGTTCACTCAAGCAATGTATTGAGTGATATTAGGAGCATCATTGAGTTCATACTACATAGAGAATAACATGATGGTGGACATAAATTGGCCAAAGCATTGGTTTGTCAGTCAATTTCTCGACCTAATAACATTACAAGCGTTTTCTCATTCTCACTGGAACAATATCATAGAGCTCTTGAAATTTAGAAAGAAAAAGAAACGTTGCACATAAAGAGACTTGATTGGTCTAAGATGCTTTGTGTGAGATTCTACATCAGTTGGGGAGGAGAACGAAGCATTCTTTATGAGAGTGTGGAAACCTCTCCCTAGCATATGCATTTTAAAAACCTTGAAGGGAAGACCGAAAGGGAAGACCCAAAGAGGACAATATCTGCTAGTGGTAGGCTTGGACCGTTACAAATGGTATTAGAGCTAGACACCGAGGGATGTGCCAACGAGGAGGCTGAGTCCCAAAGGGAGGTTGACACAAGGCAGTGTGACAACAAGGATGCTAGGCCCTGAAGGAGGGTGGATTGGGGGGGTCCCACATCGATTAGAAAAGAGAACGAGTGTCAGCGAGGACACTGAGCCCTAAAGGAAGTGGATTGTGAGATCCCACATCGGTTGGAGAGGAGAACGAAGCTTTCTTTGTAAGGATGCGGAAACCTCTTCCTAGCATACGTGTTTTAAAAGCCTTAAGGGGAAGCCCGAAAGGGAAAGACCAAAGAAGACAACATCTACTAGTGGTGGGCTCGGGCCGTTACACTATGGTAGGTGAGTTTGTTTATCTTTAGGTCTACAAACCCAATCTCCTCAAGCCTAGGCTTTGTGTAACCAAGTTTATTAAAACTCAACTAAAAATCCCCAAAGTCAGATTAGTAATTGCAAAATTTTCCTTCATAAATAGTTCACCAATGCATGAAAGTAATACAAATACTATAGTAGCATAGGAAATTTTCCCATACACAGCCCTTTTAAGGACCAAAAGAGTGGTTCCATAAACGAGGCTTTAAATTTAAGCTTAACCCAGTTGATGCAGATGTGTTCATCCTAATTATTATAAGCAACCTTCATCTGAATCAACAAAGATATTACTTCCTAGTACATTATTCTATGATCGAGATCGATAACACAGATCATGCCATATATGGTAATCGTAATGGGAGACAACTTTTAAACAGATTAGTATAGGGATGGCCATAAATACCTAAACTCCATTGTTGTAAAACTTTCTGCACGTGATAGCACCGATAGTGACGATAACTAGGGTCGACAATGCTCCCTGTCTGGAAAACAAGAATTCAATCCAAGACAAGGGTTTTGTCACCTCAGTTAGCACCTCCTGAAATCGTTCATTCAAGTCATCGAGGGATCCGGTGTTGTCAATCACAATGTCTGCCTTATCCCTTTTAAGATCCAATGCCATTTGAGCATTTATTCTGTTTTGAGCATCGTCTTCGCTCTGTCCATCTCTTGCAATGAGTCGTCGAAGCTGTGTTTCAGGATCCACCCACACGACAATTGTTGGCTTTGTCCATCTATCCATCTTGGCTTCAAATAACAAAGGGATATCAAGGACTATAACCTTGTAACCTTTCATCCACAGCTTTACAATCTTCCAAAAGATTCCAAAGGATATGTAAGGAGCCAATAACCTACAAGCAGACAATTGATTCAAAGTAGCAATTCAATAATCAATCATTGAGTATTCTAAAAATTAAACAGTGAAGATCATAAGCATAATACTTCCATATACCAAACCTATATTCATCATAGTTCCATGGTGATGAGATTGATTTCAATTCCACAAATGGGCCTTCATGATCAAAGGGTTTGAGAAACAGGGGAAAAAATGGCAATAAAGGCTCAAAATCTAAAGCTCGATTTTCTTACTGATTTAAAAGTTTCCGTTTTCCAGGATCAGCAAATACGATTCGGCCCAGTTTTTGCCTATCAATGTCACCATTAGGTAGCAAAATGTCCTCTCCAAAAGCAGAAACAACCTTTTTCCAGCCACCAGTTCCTTTCTCCACCACATCCTGCAAATGTTCAAATAGTGAAAAGCAGGCTATGATACTCAAAAAATGTGAAGGCATGGAAGATTAGTAATATTCTAGATTCTTGTTTTCTTTTATAGAAGTTTTGAAAAGTAATTAAAATAACATATAAAAAAGATGGTTTCTCGATGATAGATTCATGGTGTGATGTTCGTGAACTCGAGGGCTAGACAGATTTCAACCTTTTCAGACCATTTTCCTCTACTCCTTGAAGCTGGAATTTAACTTGGGGTCCTTCCCTTTTCGTTTTATCATAGTTGTTTGAGTATGCCAGATTGCAGAAGCTTCATTGAGCCTACTCGTTTGCAAGATAATTCTTATGGTTGTGCTGGATATGTCATTACTTCAAAACTTAGAAATTTGAAGGGTGCCCGAACCCCTGTTGAGTCCAAAAGTAAACCTTCTTTGGGTGAATGCAATTAAAACGGTTCTTTCATAATTATGGTGGGAAAGGGATCAGAGGATTTCTCAAAATTCACAACTTTCATCGTTCGATAGATTAGATTCAGCTTGTTTAAAGTTGTCTATGTTGTGCTCTCTTTCTAAATCATTTGATAGAATCTCCTTGCAGGGTATCTATCAAAATTGGGATGTTTTCCTTGATTCTCTTTAGTTTTATGTTGTTTATACTCCTACTTTAGCTTATTTATGTTCGACTTTTCCTTTTTTGCACTCCTTTTGGGAGCACTAGTTTCTTTTCATATTTTTTTTAATGAAAAGTTTAGTATCTTGATTGAAAAAAGAGTAATATTCTAATTAGTTCAACTAAGGTGGCTTCATTAATTTCAAATTTTAGGCAAGATCTATAATATTTCTGACTTACATAAGCTATGAGGGTAGAAAGAACAGTCAAATTTAAAATCCCTTTCCTCTTCGTTGTATATTATACATGAAAAGGAGGGTTGAAACAATTTTAAAGAAAAAAGGGGCAAACATACACGAGCTACAAGGTCAGCATCGACTATAGGTATGCCATGGGCCTTGAAGAGGTTGGACACAGTGCTCTTCCCCGACGAAATCCCACCTGTCAAGCCTACTATTCTCATTCTTCCTTTATCTGCAAATCAAAGATTATAAAGCTTTATATAAAATTCAACATAATTACTTAAACTGTGTGGAGAGAGAGAGGGGGGGAAACGCTTGTTCATTGCTCCAGCATAGGTAAAAAAAGCTTTTCCCTTCAAATTCTAGCCTAAAACATTATCCAAAACAAGCGCATTTGAAAGCAAACATGAAAATTAGACTCAACCCTCACTTCTAGACAATGTTCACTCCACAAATGTCAGGTACGATGTTGGTACTCCACACATTCTCTACCAACTAATACTTTGCTAAACCAATAACCAACATGAAACTTCAGCCAACACCAACGTTGTTAGTCAAACATCTAAAACAACCCTTCTGTATTTTGTAATTGTCAAGGACTTGTCTGATGATCATCCTAGTTTCCATATAACAACGAACTATATTTTATGCTCTCTCCAACAAATTTCAATGGATCTAAACAATCGGCATCCATTACAACTTCTCTAATTGCACATCAATTGGAGTTATTATCATTAGAAGGATTCCATTTCATCCACCATAATCCAAGAACATCATTATTTCAATTTAGCAGCCACATAACATCCATCCTATTTATCATGCATAGATGATGATGCAGTTCCTGGTTCTGAAAGTTCCACATTGAAGTTAACTAGCAAAGACATTCTAAGTTTTAGACATTTCCATTCCAACTTCTTCCAATTTGATACTATTTCAGGTTCCAAGCAATTAAACTACAGAAGCCCAAAAGAAAGCTAACAAGAATCAAATGACAAGGAAACGAATTAGAAAGGAAAATGCGCAGAGACGCTTACCTTTTCTCCAGATCTGCCGCAAGCCAAAATTTGGAGCGATGGGTGTTCTTCTTTTTGCGGTCTGTTAGGCGCAGAGACTCTTGTGGCTTGTGGGTATGATTAAACGGAGGGAGATTTTTGGTGGGTCGCCGATTGAGATTTATGAGAGAGTTGATTCTTTGGCGTTTTTTCAGGTTTTGATTCTTTGGCGTTTTTTCAGGTGGTTGCCGCTGGCGGTTGAGAGAGAGAGGCTTAGAGAGGGTTTTTGATTGACCAGCTCCGAGAATTTTGATGAGGATCGTCGTGTTGGTGAAGAAGATAATCAATTCAGCCTCCTCTCTGCTGACGGCGCCGGCGGGAAAAATTCTCTATTCGTTGAAATAAGAGAATTTTTTGGGTAAACCTTACCAAGTTTCAGTTATGCTAATTTTATAATTTTTAATTTTATTAGTACATTGATATAATTATTAACGAAATTGATTAAAAAAATTTGTTTAAAAACTTTTTAGCTTTTTAAATTTTGTTTAAAAAATATTAATGAAATTGATATAATTATTAATCTCACACTCAAAAATTGTTAACTAATAATATTTACAACCATACGATTCATCTGGATCGCTAACGAGTATTTATACTAAATATCTAAGATTTAAATGTCGTTTCTCTCCTCTCTCTCCTTTTAAAATTTATATTATTTCAATTAATTATAATATAGAATAATAATTATAAATGTATATTATAATTTTGTATATGGACAATAATAATTAATTAAAAATAATAAATATTATTTAATTAAAATAAATTAACAAATTAATTAAGTTATATAGTTAGTGTATATATAAGGGAGAGTATTAGAATACCTATCTTAAATGAATTTTACCTCTCTTGGATAAATGAACTAAAAAAAAGTCGATGGTTCGATCTCTCACCCTATAAATAAATGATCTAGAAAAATCGTACATTAGTTTGAGGTAAAGTAAACTTAGCTTTTACGTTTTTTTTATTTATTTTTTGGTAAATATTATATCACATAGAAATTTTAATGCCAAATATTTCATGTTTAAAAAGTGTATGAAGCTTACATTGTTGTTTTGTCAATCAGGCGAGTATGCAACATTCCTCACAAGGAGATCTCAAGAGAGTTGGGAGAAATAGGTTGACAAGATAATGTTGTGAGCATGGTCCACTGTAACTTCCTTCCTGCCAATGAATTAAGACTCGTGTTAGTAACAAAACAAGAACATTTCGCACGATCTAATCAGCGTCGAATCGTTGATGAATGAAAACAATACCATGGGGGAATGATACGAATCAAGTTCCCAACTTCAAGTTCAACATTGCTGCAAACTCTTGGGCTGAAAATAACAGTCCTTTTCTCACCTTCAGTTGCAATAGCTTCGTCGCCATTTTGCAACGCCGAGCGCTTCGAAATCAAACGAGGAGTATCATTACAGCGAGCTAATGTATTGGATCAAGAAATTCAAATATGAAACTGTTCGAAATAGGAACTATAGATTCCTCAACAAATCTGTTACAGTGGAGTTTTAAGCGCCAATCAGGAACGAAAAAGTGTGGAACGAATTACAAATCTATGAAAAGAAAGAACCAAGACTCTAGTGTTCCTTTTCTCCTCAATGCTAACAAATACCCAACCATTTTCATTTCCTACTTTCCATGTTGACTAGATTCATCAAATAAATAAAAGGGGGAAAAAGAAAAGAAAAGATCTATTTCATCCATGTATCTAAAAAAAGGCAAAGAATTGACACCGAGGTCGGTGGACAAGTTGAAGAAAGGAAAATGAGAGATCAGGAAAGAGTACTACACCATCCTAATTTTCGACTATAAAGGTTCAGGTTCACGCTTTCTTTCTGAAGTAAGCATCACCAAATAGAGTCGTGTGACTAGAATTGTCACTATGACTAGGAATGTTTTTATTCATATTATTGATAATTGATCCTTTTCGACTATAAAGGTTCAGGTTCACGCTTTCTTTCTGAAGTAAGCATCACCAAATAGAGTCGTGTGACTCGGAGGACATAAGACTGATTGGGCAAATAAATTCTAATCTACTTATTGGAATCCCGACATATTTGAATCCAAACAGGCAATTTTTTTCATCTTCAGTTGAAATATCAAATCAAATTCCTACTCAAGAATGAAAAAAAAAAAAAAAAAAAAAAACTTTTCATATTACACTTTTTGTCTAAAACACCGGAAATTACCTCGACGTCTATAAAGAGGCAAGAGCATACTGTTAACTTTGCATCCAAGTATCTTGATAGGACTTTTACATCGATGCAGCCTAGCACATTTGAAAAGATGTTAAAGAACTAAGGTACAAAAGATGATTTTAAAATATAGATGGTCTTACCATTTGGAGTTGTGCTACAATGTAACCCATTCAAGAAATTCGTCTCTCTTGCTTTTTCGCTCTGCACGACTCGCTGCAACTTTCCATATAAGCCGATTCTGTGCAGTTGACAGGAAACAAATACTAGGGTTAAACAGACCCAAAATTACATAATTGTATTCAACAAACATTGTTAAAGACCCTCAGCACAAAATTATAGAGGATAAGTAGAGTCCTTAATTTTACCCTAATGGATTTGGCACCAAGCTAAGAGTTCTTTCAGCGTCCATGCATGCAGCAACTAAAGCCTCCTCAAATCTATCAGTTATCGATTGCTCCTTCGTACATGGGCCAGCAAGCTTCAACTTTTGATCATTGACCTGCACAAGCATATCCGGATACTTATTTACTTTCCAAGCAGAAGAAACCATTTTCACCACCATAAAAACATACCTCGTGGTCACTTGATGATTCCGTGTCCACGGAAGTATGGGAGTCTTCACTGTCAGCATTTCTATCTCCAAGTGCAACAAGAGCTTTCTTCTCAACAATTGGGATCATTTTCCCTCCAACTTGGCTACGCTACAGCAAATAGAATTTAATTGAGAATGACAGTTGTATACAAGAAAATGTACAACAATAAAAGCTAAAGAAAGTCTAATACTTGCATTTAACTATTTATCTATTTGACATTTTTTCACTTCCTTACTTAACAAGGGGGTTCCATTAAGGACGAGTCTTTTGGACCCTTCCACAACAACTAAATTCATCACGTGACAATATGAAAAACTCAGAGGCTTCGGTATCTTATTATACCTTTTCATTTTTATTTATTTTTAAATGGAAAATGTACTTATTTGTTAGAGCTGTTCTCAATGATAAAGTAGTCCTATATCCTCCTCAAGATAAAGGTCATTAATTAGAGCAAGCTAGTTTCTTTCTATGTGTAGAGTACTCAGTAGGAAAGAAATAAAAGAATCTTTTTCAAGTATAGAAAGTTCAAGGGAGGAAATATGGGGTTTGACATATTGTAATGCCTTTCTTTGGTTCTTACTTCTAAGCTTTTTTGTAGTTATTTGTTATCCTTTTTCCTTGATCACCAACAGCTAGGGCTCCTTCATTTAAACTTTTTCTAGCAGTCTCCATGATTGGGTTGGGTTTTTCTATGTAATTTTTTTCATTAGGATTGTAATCCTTCATTGACATTGATAAAAATTGAGTTTCTGTCTCAATTTCTACAAACCATCATGCTACAAAATCAACCACATTACAATGCACCAGAATCAATAAAAGATCCAAAAAATTTGATCAAGAAATGAGACTAAAAGAACTATCAAGAAAATTAGGCTAGCAATAGATCAAAAAGAATTGTCATCACATTAGCAATGCAATTTGGGGAAGTGTTGCGACTGTTAGGGTCCTAGTAGTCACTGAATGAAAGTTCATGGGAGGTACTATACACACAGTGGGTTGAGGTTAGGAGGAGGCTCATTTTTAAATTAGTCTTCAGATAGAACACTAAACACTGCTTAGTAACCTTTGTATTTTTTTTTTATACTGTAATATATTTCAGTCCCTAATCTCAAGATTAGGCTCCTATTAAATTTGGCTGTTAGGAGTGCTTATAGGAAAAATATTGATTATGAGGATACCAAGGGCATATTAGTTACTGGATGCTAGGTTCAAAATAAAGAGCATTTGAATGCTTGAGGGGAATCATTTCTACTAAAATTTTCACTATAGTAGTTATTATTTTAGATTTCTGATTCTGCATATTTATCTTTACTATGTTTTAATATTATGATGCTTCAAAAAGTTAAAAGATGGAAAACAGACCCATCCAGGACGACAACCCAGCGGGTCATTCTTATCTTTAAGGCCATCTAAAAGCTCGGAAATTGAACTTTCAGTATTTCCACACTTCTCTGCAGGTCCTACGTCAGATTGGTCTTCAAATTCTTCCACAAAATCTTCAACACATACTGCAACTGGATACTTCTCAGATCTTGATATAACGGCATCAAAGGTGTCAGATAAATTATGAACCTTGGATATGGGAGCTGAGCAGAGTCTATTCTCACGAATAACAGAGCATGATAGTTCTCTCCTCTGTGAATGAAATGTAAATTTAGGTTTTGCTTTGCCTCTGATTCCTGCAGCAGTTAATTTCATAATCAATACCAATAAAGATCACAAGTTTTAAGAAAATAGTAACATGTCAACAAAAATGATCAGCCATGGATTATCATCATAAATGCTATTTGTAATTGGTTGGCTCGTGTATCCAAAATGGCTTAAATCAAAACAACTAAAAAAAGGTGGATTCAATTACCAATCTTAACAACTGCAAGCAAAATTCAATCAACTTTCAACTAGCATAATGCTTTTTTCTTTTGTTCTATGAGCAAGTGCATCTTCCAGTAAACATGCGTCCGGGGAAGACTCCCAGCATACAAAAGGGGTAAGAAAAGAAACGTAATAAAAAATAATAATTTTCAGTTGAAAGTGGTAAGACATTGCCTCAAAACAGAATACAGAAAAAATACTTCACCTTTGAGCTTTTCCAGTCTCAAATTGAGCTGAACTTCTTCCTACCAAAAGGTCAAGAAATAAGTGTCAAATTAGATAAATTTGTAACAATGACAAAAAAAACATCAAAAAAATAATTCATCCTTAGCACAAAAATCACATCTGTGAATGGACAAAATCATGTATTGGAAATCTTTTTTTAAAAAATGAAAGGCACGAATTTTTGTTGATGTTCAAGAAGTTAAAAACTAAACAATCCTTTAGGAATGAAACTAGAAGGCCATACAGCAACCATAACAGCAGCTAAAGCTTAAACATGGTCTAAAAAACATTGTCAACGGAGCTCGCCCACAAGAATTAATCTCATCAAATGAATAAAGTCGAAAAATCTTTGAAAAGAGCACTCTAATTCTTTCTTAGTTTCTTAAAGAAAAGAGAGATCAGCATTCTTTTTTTCCTTGATTCAGAGGTGTTTCTTAGATAATATAAGAAACCAAAATAGTTATCAGTATCCAGTATCCTGATTTCAGAGAAACATAGCTAAAAATGGGAGAAAGAAAACAAAAACACGTTAGCCTAACTTCCAGACATAAGGTCGAGGCAAGAGTAAAGATTATTTAAAGCTTGAAAGTATCGAAGCAAAAACAACAACAATTATCCTCAAGAAAAAACAATAGGTAATCCATGAAAACAACTTAACAACTCCTCATCCAAACATGTTTTCACTCAATTCATATTATACTTACGTCTTTCCTGAATTCTTATTCTAAAACCCAGAAACTGTGTCTAGACCATTGCCAGAAAAGCCACTATTTCAATAAAAGTGAATTTCACGACCTAATATTTCATTTTCGTCGGAGTTAAAGGAGAATAACTTCAAAATTTTACACAAAATATGCACGTATAATCATCGATAGAAGAAAAGGCAAACAAAAATTCGACTAAAATGTCACTAGTTATAAAAGAAATACAAAGATCAGAGCCCTGAACATCGAAATTCATGACAAAAACTTCAAGTAAAAACATAAAAACAAACTAAAACACTATAAAACGGTACAAAATTAGAGTTAGACAAGAGTGATCAGTGAGAAACACATACAAACCTTTTCCTCCTTAGCTCCTTCAATTGAATCAAAATCTTCGTCCTCTGTATCCATCAGATTAGAATACAAAAGGCCAGTCCATTAAAATCAGCATAAAAAAACAAAAACAAAAACTAAAATGAAAATCGACGTGAAGAAACTACCGGAGATGTCGCAGTCGGAGTCCACATTTGCCTCCATTTCCCTCCTGAAAACAGCTGACCATCGGCGGGAAACTAAAAGCGACGGTCGATATCTTAAGAAATTATATATATATATATATATATATATATATATATTTTTTTTTTTTTTTTTTTTTAATTAGTAAAGCATATATATATATATATTTCGGTATTTTACTTTTCATCCATTTTTAATAAATAAATATATATATATATATATATATATATAATATTTAATCGAGCTAGCCAAGCTATAGAGAAGACCATAAAATAAGGACTAAATTAAAAATACAATAATAAAACATAAAAAAAAATTAAATTAAATTATGTCCAATTAATTAAATTTATAATTTAACTAATATTATTTAAAAAAAAAAGAATAATAATATTAATAATATCTAAATTCAAAATATTTAATCGAAATTTTAATTTGTGTGTGAAATAAATTTCTAACGTATTAAAAAAAAATGAAGGATCCATTTAATATAAAATAAAATAAAATAATTTTAAAATTTGGAAATAGTAAATTAACCAAAAAAAAAAAAAAAAGATTATGAATATTTAATTATTTGATTTAATGGTCGACTATGCATAATTACTTCTATAGTCAAAAAGCACGTAAATACAAAAAAAACAGATCCAGTAGAAAATTTGACAAAGCAAGTAATTTGGCATCGTTTGGTTATCGCGTCTGCGTCTCCAGATCCCATAATCGATTCAGGAATGGAAATGGAGGAACGCTCATTTGTTATCCCTCAAGAACAACAGCAGGTTCATCTTTTTCTTTCGATAAATTTGCAACGTTTGAATTTACTGGAGAATCAGTCGTGTTGTCAGCCGGCTAGTTATGCATTTTTCTATCGGTTATTGACTTGTTTGTTCCTTGTCGTTTTACGGATGGTATATGTAATCTACAGAACTCGAAATATGGATTGAACGAAAGTGACGAACGTACTTTTGCTGTGATTGGATTATCGTGGTTGTAGCCTATGTGTAGGGGCTTTTCTTGCAAATTTGTCAACTCGGTTTCTTTGTGTTGTTCGTAATCTAATTGATGGTTGCATTTCGTACCTAGCTGTTTTTTTTTTGGTTTGATTTTGAAAACTCATTTGAGAAGTTTTGATTGAATTACTTGTTATGGCTGGACTGTGATTTAGCGAGGAATTGAATATTGGTCAACTCTGATATTGCGATTGAGGAATTGAGTGAATAGTTTTCATCTGCTGCGTACTTCATTTATAGGTCTTCTGAGCTTAAATTTCGTTGGTATTTTCTATTAAATTTTATTTTGATGAATCAGCATCGTTGGTTTCAATTTGGAAACTGAAGATGAACCATATCTTGTCATGCTTGATTCTCCTATTATTTAGTATATAGCTACCTAACGGTTCTGAAAAATCCATAAGAAAGTTTAGTCGTAGATTTCAATATTTACTTTAATTTTCTGGAGACAGAGAAACAAGTCTACTGTTACATCTAGAAGTTTGCAGGAAGGTTTTATGTCTTAAAGTTGTGTTCAAATCATTTCTTAAGATCAGTGTTGCAAAGCACCAAAACGCCCAAGTCTTTGAGTTCTGAGTTATCATCAAAGTTTTTAACAACATAGATATAAGCAACGTGTTATAATGGTCAAGTCAACGTATTTCCAGAAGCAATGAATTATGAGATATTCAGATTAGTAGAAATTTCTCACTTGAATTATTTGCATGATACTTGTCAGTAATTATTGTCCATATCTTGTCTTGTAAGATGGAAGATGGAGGTGGAAGTTCGAGGTACACTATTGATGAAGCTCTTGTATCCATGGGTTTTGGGAATTTCCAAATTCTTGTGCTTGCTTATGCTGGGATGGGATGGGCTTCAGAAGCTATGGAAATGATGTTACTCTCTTTTATTGGACCTGCGGTTCAGTCTGCGTGGAGCCTTTCTCCTCATCAAGAGTCCTTGATCACCAGTGTGGTTTTTGCAGGCATGTTAGTTGGGGCCTATTCATGGGGCATAGTTTCTGATAAATACGGACGAAGGCAGGTCTCCATTATTCTAATATCATTTCATTAACAGATTTGTATGCTTGATGATGTGACTTTTCCATCTGTTAATGCTATTTGTGCTATCTACTTAAGTCATTTGCTTGCACTTCCTTTTTAATGGTTCTTATGGTTCAGACTTGAAGATTTTTTTTTCCTTCCATCTATTGACTCATAAAAGATTGTATTGTATTCACAACTTTGTAATTTAGTTTTTATGATATAGAATTGAAGTTTTATGACAGTCACAGTAGTTCTAATTTAGTTTTCATGATATATAATTTTTTTTCCTCAGTCTTGGCGATCCTACATTTCCTTTGGTTTTTCATTGTTAACTTTCTCATTCAGGAAAGGTTTCTTCATTACAGCAACACTCACTTCTGTTGCTGGATTTCTAAGTGCTTTTGCCCCAAATTATATCTCTTTGTTAATTCTTCGCTGTCTAGTTGGCGTTGGGTTGGGAGGTGGTCCTGTACTTGCTTCCTGGTTCTTGGAATTCATTCCTGCTCCTGAAAGAGGCACTTGGATGGTTGTTTTTTCAACATTCTGGACCTTTGGGACAATCCTTGAGGCTTCATTGGCATGGGTATAATCTAGCTTTCTGTTGTAGTTAAGTACATGTTCTTCCTACATTTTGATCTCTTATTCAGAAAAAAAAAAAAAAAAAAAAAAAAAAAAAAAAAAAAAAAAAAAAAAAAACGGACAAGAAAAGATATGTATAGGAAGTTGTGTTCATTGCCTGATTCATTTCTGGTCGACCAACTTTGACACTGCTTGCAAATGATATCTAATTTTGGAGATTATTTTACTCTTTAAATTTAGTGCTGTATTTCTATTTGTTCCCTTGATAACATTTCGTAGCAGCTATATGGAGACGTTCTGTTATGTAGTGTTTCTCTGCAACTAAACATTTTACTATTAGTTACTATTTGTGAATGGTTTGAAATTGTTAGTCTTTAGCTAACCGGTTAGTTGATTGGTTGTTAGTTACCTGCTGTTCTAACAGGTGAAAATTAATTATTAGCTTAACAACTTTGATAGTTATGCTGTTATTTGGTAATCCATTTGTACAAGAAGCTGCCCTCTCCTAATTGTGGCTATGAACAATAACAAGTTTTCCAGCAGTTAACTTCATTATGTGATGAATCAAAATGGTTTGACATATAACAGGAGGGGTTGAGAACATAATCTATGTCCTGTCCTGTCCTGTTGCCATTAGGGGTTGATGTGATAGTCTTCTAAAGGTGAAACAAAATTAGGTTTCTTTAAATTTAGGTTAAATTTAGTTATTGCACATGGTGGTATGCAGGCTTATTCACCTGATTTTTGGACCTCGGTAATTTAGTTTTCTTATTGGCTCTTCCTATCATTTTTTTGACTCTATACTTTCCAGCGGACATTGAAAATGTTTGTTGTCACCTTCATATTGTATACCCTCTTATTTGCAGAAGGTCATGCCAAGCTTAGGTTGGAGGTGGCTTCTCGCCTTTTCTTCTTTTCCTTCACTTCTTCTACTGATCTTCTACCAATATACTCCAGAGTCCCCACGATATCTCTGTTTACAAGGCAGAACAAGTGATGCAGCTATTATTTTAGAGAAAATAGCACGGCGTAATAGAACAAATCTCCCTCCTGGCGTTCTTGTTTCTGGTCACTCGTATGATTTTGAGGAGCAAAATATTCCCGTGGAAGATGTACATTTGCTTTCGCCAAGACAAACTAAAGTTGAAACTCCTCGAGCAACAAAATCTAATATAGTGAGTCTCTCTCCATTGTTAAAGCTTCTTTCTCGAGAACTGATTGTGTCTACATTGCTGTTGTGGGTGGTTTTCTTTGGAAATGCATTCTCTTATTATGGCCTCGTGTTGCTGACCACTGAGTTGACTGGGAAGAATAGATGTACGACTACTGATATGCATCTAAATGAACATGATGATGTCAACTACAGAGATGTCTTTATCTCTAGTTTCGCAGGTAACGGTCTTTTGGTTGTTCCAAAGTTTTCTCTAGTCAGGGGCAAGGTTTGGTGGATGGATGATAATCTAACCTCAAATTTTCTTTGAAGAGTTACCTGGTCTCGCATTGTCAGCTGTCATTGTTGACAAATTAGGGCGTAAGTTATCGATGTCTGCAATGTTCTTCCTGGCTGCTACATTTCTATTTCCCTTGGCATTTTATCGGGTTGATGGCTTAACAACTAGCCTTTTGTTTGGAGCTCGCATATGCATCACATCTACATTCACAGTTGTCTACATATATGCTCCCGAGGTAAGTTCGAACACTAAAATTCATTGCTAAGAGACAATTGCCACATCATGTATCACAACTAGACATGTTTTTCTGCTGGTTCATAGTTTATGTTCCATAATATGTGATGTTAAGAGGATGATCTGTGGTTGTCTGCTTTTGATACTTTGTTTTTTATCTGGACTTGAATTTTCCTATCATATGCCTTCTCTAAAACTAAAATCTCAATCACTTCCCATGTTATTTGCTTGTGTGATCTATCATGACAGGATTCGTTATTACAGATTTGCATTCTTCATCTGTCCTTTATTCCACCTTGGTTTGAAATGTGATTACCAACCAAAGTTTTCCTCCTTACACTTTTCTGTTTCTTGGTGCAATCTTATTCTTGTTTAGTTTTTCTCAAGCACTTTCTTCGCTCTGGGTATAACTTATTTATACTCTTATAATCTATGCAAACTACAGATATATCCGACCTCAATCCGAACAACCGGTGTCGGGATTGCTAGCTCCGTTGGAAGAATTGGAGGAATGGTATGCCCTCTCGTGGCAGTAGCTTTGGTTAAAGGATGCCATCAAATAGCGGCCATTATTTTGTTTGAGATTGTAATTCTTCTGTCAGGGATCTGTGTTGTGCTCTTCCCATTCGAAACCAAGGGACAACATCTTCCTGAAAATGTAGCTGAGACTTAGAATACATATTGATCACATTGTTCCAATTGGCTTGATCTTGATCTCGATCTGGCCTCCATTTCCTTTGTTCATTATCTGCTACAATAGATATTATTGAAGAGACCGTACCTCTGGTATCGACCACAAGACTTTCGATGCTTTCAATACCGGCCAGAGAACATCTTGCAGATGTACATTACAAGGTATGGAAAAATGCTATTCATATTCAAACTATTAGATGGATACAATGTAGGACTCACTAGTTTTATGTAGAATATATGAACAAATGTTGGAATTGTTGTCATAATAGGAGAATTCTAGGAGAATTCTAAGCTCTTTTGTAGAGAGTTTTCCATGATGCAATGTATTCATGAATGGTCATTCAACGTGCATTATTTCACTTATAGCTAGCAATAATTGACAGACATCATCGACTAAGAGGTAAAAAGTTTGAACCTTTAAAAGGCTATAACCGATCACATTAGAATTCTAGTAGTAGCTTGGTGAACCTACAAAGTTGAAAGTGTGAACTACACATGAATCAACGCCCATTTTAAATATTTAAAGTTTTAGTCCCTAATTGACTTTTCTCAACTCAATTATTCTAATTTGTCAAAAATAATTTAGAAATAGCAATTTAGCCATTAAGAACTCAAAAAATATCATCCATAAACTAAAATTGATCCGAACCAAACGCATCTTGCTGGTTCCGTATCATTACACAATCGAAACCCGAAACCCGAAAGCTAAACAAGATAACAAAGAAGAGTCTTTGATATCTTTAAGTTGATCACTAAGGTCAGTTCAAGAACAAGGTAGAAGCTTATTGTGATTGTATAAACGTGCACATACATAATCAATCACCTGCAGAAAATGAACCAACTCCCTTCCCCTTGGACGCAATATACAAAACTTAGGAGCCCTGATGAGAAAAAGGAGGCATATTTCCCCAAAAAAGAAATTTACACCCACATTATGCAACCAAAGGCAGAACACTAAAGTTGAAGACTTGGTGAATTTCTATACAAATTCATTAAGATATCATTGCAATGAAGATTTCTCAGGCAAAAATAGATACCGAAAGTGAGAATCAAAAGGAAGAATACCGCAGTTGCGAGAACCGATTAGGCTTTGTCGCCTCTGGGATATACAACCCTGAACGAACGCAGCTTGACGAGGTGGAAGGTAATGAGATATCCATACTGCTAGATTTGCATCGTCAACCGAGTTTTTGGCGAAGCAATATAGCAGTTTCGGTACCAATAATCTTCCTTTGCTGCTAACACCTACAGACGCTCGAATAAAATCGCGTTGTGCCTCCAAAAGATCGTCGCGGATGTTATTTGCAGTGTAGATCCTCACCTACATAAGTTGTACGAGTTAGACTTGAAGTAGAAAAATGTTAATACACGTGAGTTCGTTCATCCAGAATTACCGCCGGAGATGAGTAAGTTCCGCAGCTCAGAGCGAATGTTAAGAGTGGTTCGTGTTTGTCTATTGCAAATCTTCGTTGCTCCTCCGTCACCTTCGACTTATGAAGAGCAAGAAGCAAAGCCTGGTTATAAGTTTCCACAAAACAGGGCAATGAATCAATGAACTAAACAGAAAGAAAAAAAAAACAATATATATACATACATATATATATATATATATATATATAGCAAATGCATACAATTTGTGGTCTGTGGACTGGTGGTTTCATCTTGAGGATGACATATTCAATTCCTGTTGCACTGATAGAATGTCCCCCCACTGTGTATGCAGCCTATGAGATTACATTTCAAAAGAAACAAATCATTAATACCCAAAAAGAAAGAACAGGACAAAACACGATTCGAAGTACGCATTTCGACTTAAACTGATTGTTTCCAGACCTTTCGGCATGAAGGGTGCTGTTTCAAATAGATATCGAGCACGATACAAGAGCACAAAGATTTCGAATGTGCATCTTAGATTTGTTTTTCATAACTAGGAGGGGTATCAATCTTTGCATTATGCTCGTGACACGCCTCACTAATCAACAGACACTTAGCCGACTCAAAAACTAACTTTGGGTGACGACAACAAAGAGTTTAATTATGAAATCTCTACCCGAACGCTCAAACTCGAGACTTTGGAAGGTAGATTCAAACATCTCGAATCTTATACCCTCAGAAGTAAAATATTTATAAATGGTAACTACTAACCAGCAAAGGCAAGCACATAGTATATGGTATTTCCTAGAAAATAGCTTCCATGAGGTCTTTTGAGACTGAAGTCTTTTAAAAATGTTGTTGTGAGATCCCACATCGGTTGGAGAGGGGAACGAAACATTCCTTATAAGGGTGTGGAAACTTCTCCCTAGTAGACGCGTTTTAAAAAATCGTGAGGCTGACGGCGATACGTAACGGGCCAAACCGAACAATATCTGCTAGCGGTGGGCCTAGGCTATTTAGATGGTATTAGAGCCAGACACTGGGCGGTGTGCTAGTGAAGACGTTGGGCCTCCAAGAGGAGTGGATTGTGACATCCCACATTGGTTGGAGAGGGGAACAAAGCGTTCTTTATAAGGGTGTAGAAACCTATCCCTAGTAGACACGTTTTACCGTGAGGTTGACAATACATAACGATGGGCTTAGGCTATTACAAATAGTATAGAGCTAGACACCGGGCGGTGTGCCAGCAAGGACGTTGGGCCCCCAAGAGAGGTGGATTTTAAGATCCCACATCGGTTGGAGAGAGGAACGAAGCATTTCTTATAAGGATGTGGAAACTTCTCCCCTAGTAGACGCATTTTAAAAAACCAGTGAGGCTAACAGCGATACATAACTAACCAAAGCGGACAAAATCTATTAGCGGTGAACTTGGGCGAGGAAGACATTTTTATAAAGATTTTCCTCGAGGGCAAGGCAACACGCTAACTACAGCTCTACAGCATGTGTTTGCTATACTTGCAACTAATAACAGAAGAAATGTGGCCTTCAAAACCAAACCTTTTGCATCAAAGAGAAAAGTTTCAGCTCACTTTTTGGAACTCCATAAGCCAGGTAAGCCTGTCGAAAACAAGATGAGATGCGGACAACCAACTCAGCATCTGTTTACAGTTGACTAGCAATGTATTAAACCAAATTCAACGAGGAGAAGCCGCTTACGTGCATGATTAGAGCGTTATATAAATTAATCCAGAACGCTAGCCTTTCGTCCCTGTTTAAATGGACAGGATTCACGTTCGCAAGCTGCTCAACAAGAGTGCTGTTCACGAAACAGATACATTAGGCCAAAAACAGGCCAACCATGGATTGGATTATCATATTGCCAAAAAACGGAAAAACCCGACACGAAAGAAAAATAAAGGTCAGTGTGGTTTACGAACGTTACCGGAACTTCCTCAGTTCTCCTGCAGCGTATTCTAGCTGTTTCTTTCCAACTGACATCCAAGAAACTTCAGCTGCTTGTGAATAGTTTCCAATGTCAGACCAGCTTAATTTTCCACGCACACTGTATGGATCAGAGGTATTCTGTGTGGCCAATACTTCAGAGCTACTTGGAAGGTCAATCTGTGGACTTGGTACTCTCGATGAAATAATGGATCGTTCGGATGATGACCACCATGATGAACTGGAGAGATGTCCTTGGGGCGATGCAGGCGAGTGGCTTTCCGATGTTGATGACTTGGATGGCACGGGGGAATCTGCTAGAGAGATGAATATGTTTTTCATACATCTGACCATTTCTTCTGATAAGATATTAGGGTGATGCCAGAGGCCACTTGACGGTGGCCCTCGAGACATTTTCTCACATTCTACTGATTGGGAGCGTTCGTTGACCTCTGTCACAGACGTTTTCTCACAGCGCGTAACTACGCCATCTTCAATTTCTTCCCATGAATTCTGAAAGACAGTACACGTCACTCAAATCAAGTTATACGACACGAAAAACCAACTGCAGGGAGGAGCTGGACTAGAACGGAAGCAACAAATTAGCTACATGATTATGCTTTCGAGCAACGACGACTAATTAAGGAACATTTTTCTTTACAGTCGACAAGGACTATAAAATTCTAACAAGGTTACATATATATTCTGGAGAATGGAAAGCGAGTGAACTCAAACCAGGAATATTAACCAAACTAATTATCACAAAGATCCCCACATCGGTTTGGAGAGGAGAACGAACCATCTTTTATAAGGGTGTGGAAACCTCTCACTAACAAACGCGTTTTAAAAACCTTGAGGGGAAGCCCGAAAGGGAAAGCCCAAAGAGGACAATATCTGCTAGTGGTGGGCTTGGGGCGTTACAAATGGTATCAGAGCCAAACACCAAGCGATGTGCTAGCGAGGAGGCTGAGCCCCGAAGGGAGGTGGACATGAGGCGGTGTGTTAGCAAGGACGTTGGGCCCCGAAGGGGGGTGGATTGGGGGGTTCCACATCAATTAGAGAAGGTAACGAGTGTCAACGAGGGCGTTGGGCCCCGAAGGGGGGTGAATTGTGAGATACTACATCGGTTGGGAGGATAACAAAGTATCCTTTATAAGGGTGTGAAAACTTCTCACTAGCAGACACATTTTAAAAACCTTGAGGGGAAGCCCAAATAGGACAATATCTGATAACGGTGGGCTTAGGCCATTACATATTTCCTATCTAAATGCGAGTGAGAATCGACAAAAAAGTGAAGTTTCAGTCTTCAGGACATGAAGATAAAAACCAATGTGATGACATACCGATTTCTTCATCACGTCCGAATTGGACCAATCAGATATTGAACAAGGCGATGAATGCATTAAACGATATTCCGCAAGCCTCCTTTCGTTCTTTTCTTGACTAAGTTGGAAATGTAAAGAGACCGTCTCTTGCTCGAGTTGTACAACTGCATCTTCCAATACTGCAATGCTAGACAAAAGATCTTGGGCCTACACAAATTTTAACACAAAGAACATAACCCGAGTCATGTCGTCTCTCCTTATTTCTCATGAGATTATTCATATTTCAAAGCATAACGACCAAACTCGATAACCCATAAATTGCGCGGTTACAAGCAACATACATGATGAGGGAGGCATGAGAAGTTGGCTAATGTTAGATCCTTCTTTTGAATAGCATCTTCAAGGGAAGTGTGCAGCTCCATCTCTTCTTGCAACTTATGTTGTAACCTTCTCACCTACACAATAGTATTCTTAACCTCACAATCAACCCAAAAAAACTAGGTTCAATACATAATATGTCAATGGAGCCATTGATCTTAAAGAACAAAGCGGATGCCAGGATTTTCCGAAGCGTAAAAGTAACGTATCTAAGATAATATTTTATTGCGCAGTAACGAAACATCCATAAACAGCTAGACACTTACGTCTTGTTCGAGCTGAAATCTGTAGGGAAAAGAACCATCATGTTTCTCCAATAATCCAGCAGTAGTAGCCATTATGGCAACAGTGCTCTGCTACATCAAACAAAACTCAGAAATAATGGTTAATGACAATTGGGTTTAAGTGTTCTTCTGTTCGTAGGTATCATTATCTTTTCATTTTAAGTTAGTTCTTGCGTCAAGTTAAAGTTCGGAATTAACGTTAAACAGGAGAATACGTTGCAAATCACTCTGGAGGTTAAGGTTTCAATAAGGAAACTGCACATACGCACGCCCGTTATATATATTTTCCCTCATTTTCTCATTTTCTTTCTACTCTGTAACAGTTCAAGCCCACCGCTAGTAGACATTGTCATCTTTGGACTTTCCCTTCTGGGCTTTGCCTCAAGGTTTTAAACGTGTCTACTAGGGAGAGATTTCCACACTCTTATAAAAAATGCTTCCTTCCCCTCTCCAACTGATGTGGGATCTCAAAATCCACTCCTCTTGGGGTCCCAACGCCCTCGCTGGCACACCGCCCGATATCTGGCTCTGATACCATTTGTAACAGCTCAAGCCCACCACTAGTAGATATTGTCCTCTTTGGGCTTTCCCTCAAGGTTTTCAAACACGTCTACTAGGGAGAGGTTTCCACACCCTTATAAGCAATGTTTCGTTCCCCTCTCCAACCAATATGACATCTCACAATTCACCCCATTGGGGGCCAGCGTCCTCGCTGGCACACCGCCCGGTACCTGGCTTTGATACCATTTGTAACAGTCCAAACCCACCGCTAGTAGATATCGTCCACTTTGGGTTTCCCCTTCCGGGCTTTACAATGCATCTACTAGGGAGAGGTTTCCACACCTTAATAAGCAATGTTTCGTTCCCCTCTCCACCCGATATAGGATCTCACATACTCCGATACAGAAAACCATCTCCATAACATCTTACCTCTAGAAAAGAGTCAGCAAAACCAAGCTCAACAACATTCCCTAAATTAGAACAGTATCCAAAGTGGGGATCATCACATCTGTGGCATCACAATGACAATAAACAAAGAAAAGCATTAAAAAGGAAACACACCACTGAGCTCTGCAGATAACAGAAGAAATGAAGAACAGAAGAACCCAAAGGAAAGTGTCCTCTTACAAACAAAGTCCAGTCTGAGCAACTGAATCCGACATTCCGAGCTCATGAGGTTCAGTGACCTTCACACTAAAAAATCCAAAATCTCAAGCATCAACAACGAAACTCGTGCCAAAATAAGCATCACAAGACCCACACTTACCCCAAAACATAGATTCTACATTACCCATATCATAAACTAACCTCGCAAACAATCAGAATCGAGAGGCAAAAGCCATAGATGCCTGTGAAGAGACGATATAATGCAATGAATATGAAAAGAAAATAACCCCTCATGAAGGCACAGTTACAAGTCATTTTCAGGAAAAAAAAGCAGCCTATTACAAGCATAATGAAAACAAGTGAACCTAATCAAAGAATGTTTCGACAGTAAGGCATGAGCAGAAAGCATTTGCAAGAAAAACCCAAATGAGAGCCTCTAAAACTCAACTGATGTGATGGGTGTTCGGCGAAAAGCAGGGCTGAGCCAAAAAGGGTGGAATTATCAAGTGGTGTGCAGGAAAGTGAATGAGAAGTTCAATATTTTTTGCTTTCCGCTTTGCAATAGCGGTGGTTTCAAGTCATAAAAGTCGAAGCCACAAAAGTTAAACAAGAAGATTAAATAATGCAATAAAGGAGCCCTCACTATGCTAGCGACCCACTTCCCTCTGTTGGTGGAAAGTCGGTGGCGTTTTCTGAATCAGTGAAATATTTGATCTTCAAAGCGAAAAAAAGAGAGAAAAGGCCGAGTTGGGACCTTTGAACTAAAAGGGGTGAAGGGTTTATCCAAACTTTTATCAAATGTGTTCATTTTTTTTTTTTTTTTTTGGAAGTAGCTGGGGACCATTTTGTTAAATAGTGAGATTCCACATCGGTTAGAGAGGGGAGAACGAAAAGTTTTTTTTATAAGAGTGTGAAAACCTTTTTTTAACATACGCGCTTCAAAATTATGAGGCTGATAGCGATACATGACGTGCCAAATATGATAATACTTGTTAGCGGTGAGCTTGAGCTGTTACAAACGATATTAGATCAATATATCGAGCGGCATATCAGTGAGGATGCTGCCCCCTAGGAGTAGATTGTGAAATCTTAGACACTGAGTGGTGTGCCAACGAGGATGCTGACCTCTTGAGCGGGTGGATTGTGATATCCTAGACACTGAGCAGTATGTCAGCGAGGGCGCTGGCCTCCAAAGGGGTGGATTGTGAGATCCCACATTGGTTAGAGAGGAGAACAAAGTTGGCCCCTAAAGGAGTGGATCGTGAGATTCTAGACACCGAGCGATGTGCTAGTGAAGATGTTGGCCCCTAAAGGGATAGATTGTGAAATCTCCAGCCCTAGAATGGTGGATTGTGAGATCCCACATTAGTTGGAGAGGAGAACGAAGTTGGCCCCTAAGGGAGTGGATTGTGAGATTCTAGACACCGAGCGATGTGCTAGCGAAGACGCTGGCCCTTAAGGGGGATAGATTGTGGAATTTCACATTGATTGGAAAAGAGAACGAAGCAGGAATTCACATCGGTAATAGAAAAGATATACTTAGTTCAACATATACGATCAAACACGTCCATTTTCGACGGTCTAACTTTTACAACGACCATAAAGATAAAAAAATTTAAATATTTTGACCTAAAAAAAACTACCATGCTTCTACCTTTACAATCAACTTTAGAATCACATGATAGAATTGAATTCATCATCACATCCACATCTCAACAAAAGGTTGGAAACTTCTTTCATTACCTTTAGAACCATAGTAAAAATTCCCTACTTTCTCTGTAAACCACTGCAGCCAAAATAGAAGAAACCCATCATCCCACACCACAAACATCGTACAAAGGCATTGCCAAAAGCAAGATTTTCTGAACAACGCGCCTTGAATCTTTGATATATAGAGGAAGAGAAGGCCTTTACGTGGCGGTCCTGTGACAAGGCTTGTCAAAATGGCTCCAAATTCCCTCATCTTCTTTGTGTGGTTAGGAAAATTCAGAGCCACAAACAGTCCCTTCTCAGCTTCTAGTTTCTTTTCCATGCCTTTTTCTGTGCTTCTTTTTTCTATGGGCAAGAAATCAAATGGGTTGCTATCATATTCCAATCCAAAGTTCAAACGATCCATTGGCGATCAAATCTCTCCCTTAAGTCGTTTTTCTACAAACCCTCATATTCCTTTCAAGCAATTTTTGTAGTGACCGTTGCATCGGAGTTCAATGGCTATGGAGGCAACTGCCGCGATGATATCTTATGCGAATTTGAGCGGTTCCGCAGCCCATAGATTGAGACCCTCTTCAGATCTATACAGAACTGTTTTCTTTTCGAGTTCTTTTCGGAGTGGCAATCGAAGCCATTGCCGATCATTGATTACGAGGGCTGCTGCGAATACCGGCAATAAGGGGAAGAAGAAACCTAAATCGAAGAAAGCTGCGGTGGCAGCTGATGAAGAGAAAGTGGAGGAGATTGTGGATTCCAGTGAAGGGTTTCAACAGCAACTGTCGCCACAGCCGCCGCAGCCGAAGATTTCGTTGGATGATGTGAATCCAGTGGGGTTGGGGCGGAAGTCCCGCCAACTGTTTGATGAAGTGTGGCGGAAGTTTTCTGGGTTGGGGCAGATATCGAGGACTACAAGGATGGATGATAAGGAAGCTCTTGATGCTATGCTTATTAGGGAGGGGCCTATGTGTGAGTTTGCTATTCCTGGAGCTCAGAATACTACTGTGCTTGTTGTTGGTGCTACTAGCCGCATTGGCCGCATTGTTGTTCGTAAGCTTATGCTGCGTGGCTACAGTGTCAAGGTTTTACTTCGTTTGCTAATTGTTTTGTTTCTTTATATCAGTTTCTTTGCTTGCTCTGTCTTTACCCACTTTTTAGGGTTGAAGTGTGAGATCCCACGTCGGTTGAGGAGGAGAACGAAACACTCTTATAAAGAGTGTGGAAACCTCTCCCTAGTAAAACGTGTTTTAAAACCTTAAGGTGAAGTTTGAAAGGGAAAGCCCAAAGAGGACAATATTTGCTAGCGGTGGGCTTGGACCGTTACAAATGGTATCAGAGCCAGACACCGGGGATGTGCCAGCAAGGACGATGGGCTTCGAAGGGGGTGGATTTGGTGGGAGGTCCCACATCGGTTGGAGAAAGGAATGAGTGCTAGCGAGGATGCCTCGAAGGGGGGTGGATTGTGAGATCCCACGTCGGTTGAGGAGGAGAATGAAACACCATTTATAAGGATTTGGAAATCTCTCCCTAGCATATGCATTTTATCGGTTGGGGAGGAGAACGAAACACCTTGTATAAGGTTGTGGAAATCTCTCCCTAGCAGACGCGTTTTATTGGTTGGGGATGAGAACTAAACACCCTATGTAAGGGTGTGGAAACCTCTCCCTAGCAGACGCCTTTTAAAAACCTTGAGGGGAAGCCCGAAAGGAAAAGCTCAAAGAAGACAATATCTGCTAGCGGCGGGCTTGGACCGTTACATGTTGCATTGAGTATAGCTGATGTCTTATGGTGAGTTGGGGAGTTGGGATAATTTGAGAGCTGCAACATGCGCTTGCGAGTTAACATACATTTTGATTAGATTTCTGTTAATTTTTGTGCTTCATGAATTCAATTGGAAGAGATTGGAAGAAGAATTCAGTTAAGACAGATGTTTAAGATCTCTAGGATCCTGAAAAACTGACTTCCTAGATGATGTAATCACATTCGTAGATGTCAAATCTAATGCTCGAGCGTTTGCTCGAACGACCACTAAATATTCCAATTGAATCTAGGCATGGGCTATTTATGCAACTTGATTCATAAATTCATTATATTAACTGAGCCATCAATTTATCCATATGCCAAGCAGGCTCTAGTAAGGAAGGCAGATGATGATATCCTAGACGTGCTTCCAAGATCGGTGGAAATCGTGGTCGGAGACGTTGGTGATGCTAATACCCTTAAGGCTGCTGTGGAGGGCTGCAATAAAATCATCTACTGTGCAACTGCTCGTTCCACAATTACAGCAGATCTCTTCAGGGTTGATCATCAAGGAGTTTACAATATCACCAAAGCATTTCAGGTCTGCCTCTCTGTATTCATAAATCATAAACGAAATTTCTCTATTCGACTGTGGATTCATGAATTTGTGCCGAGTTTTTTAACGCTACTTGTTTGTGCAAATCAGTGCAAAAACGAACCACTTTAAATTATGAACATCAACAGAGAAAGAATCATGGAGAAAAAGTGTTTCCATGTTTGATTTTTTGTGCAATCTTGGCAAAAACTGATACCTGGTGTAAAATGTAGGACTATAATAATGAGCTAGCACAACTTCGTGCTGGAAAAAGCAGCAAAAGTAAGCTTCTGCTTGCGAAGTTCAAATCCGAAGAGTCGTTGAATGGTTGGGAAGTTCGCCAAGGAACTTACTTCCAAGATGTTGTTGCTTCTAAGTATGATGGAGGCATGGATGCAAAATTTGAATATACTGAAACTGGAGAGGCTATTTTCTCAGGTAAAATTCATTTATGCTGAACCCAAATGATAAAAAAAGGAATATAATGTTTTCAACTGTTATTGTAGGATACGTTTTTACAAGGGGGGGATATGTCGAGTTGTCAACGAAACTTTCCCTTCCATTGGGATCCACCCTCGACAGGTTACTCATTCTATCATATTTGAATTTTTAGTCGAGAGTTCTGTATTTAAATAACGGTGTTAACTGCGAACACGTTTCATTACTAGATATGAGGGGCTCATTCTTTCAGTTGGTGGGAATGGAAGGTCTTATGTGTTAATTCTTGAAGCTGGTCCTTCAGCTGATACAACTCAACGTAAACTATATTTCTCGAGATTTAGCACGAAAGCTGGATTTTGTCGGGTAAGAAATCTCTTTACCGAAGTGATGTAATATTCTACTGGTGCAAACATCTTGAACAAATCCATTTTCTAGCAATTTGTTGATATCTGTGTTTAGAATACAGTTTACAAGATTGCATCCATGATTTGCAGGTCAGAATACCTTTTTCGTCCTTCCGCCCTGTTAAACCAGACGATCCACCTCTTGATCCATTTCTTGTGCATACGTTGACCATTCGTTTCGAGCCTAGAAGACAGGTTGGTGTGTCAGCTGAGTATTAGATGATCAAGTAATAACATTAAGTTGATTTCTAATTTATATATATAATTGTTGGCCAAGTATAGTTTGCTACTCTTTTGTGCTTTTAAATGATTGATGGTTTGTGATCGGAATGATTGATGGTTTGTGAGATCCCACGTCGGTTGGGGAGGAGAACGAAACATTATTTATAAGGATGTGGAAATCTCTCTCTAGCAGACGTGTTTTAAAAACCTTGAGGGGAACCCCGAAAGAGAAAGTCCAAAGAGGATAATATTTGCTAATGGTGGGTTTGGGCTGTTACAAATGGTATCAGAGCCAGACACCGGGCAATGTGCCAGCGAGGAGGCTGAGCCCTGAAGGGGGTGGACACGAGGTGGTGTGCCAGCAAGGAGGCTGGACCCCGACAGGGGGCGGATTGTGAGATCCCACATCAGTTGGGGAGGAGAACGAAACATTCTATATAAGTGTGTAGAAACCTCTCCCTAGTAGACATATTTTAAAAATCTTGAGGGGAAGCCCGAAAGGGAAAGCCCAAAGAGGATAATATTTGCTAGCGGTGGGCTTGGGCTGTTACAAATGGTATCAAAGCTAGACACTGAACGATGTGCCAGCGAGGAGGCTGAGCCCTGAAAGGGGTGGACATGAGGTGGTGTGCTAGCAAGGACGCTGGGCCCTGAAGGGGGTAGATTGTGAGATCCCACATCGGTTGGAGAAGAGAACGAAATATTCTTTATAAGGGTGTGGAAACCTCTCCCTAGCAGACACGTCTCCAATGGCTACTAACTTCAAATATGGAAAACTATATAAGACAATAAAAGATCACAAAGTATACCTAAAGTTAGATTATTTTTGATAGAAGACATGTCTCCAATGGCTACTAACTTCATGTTCCTTTTTGCAGAGGCCTACTGAAGGACCTGCTGCAGCAGGCGTAAAGCAGCAAGATTTGAGAAGCTTTGAACTCATATTGGAATACATAAAAGCCTTGCCTGTGAGTTATTTTGGATGTTTTTACATTATACATAAAAGCTTTGAACTCCGGTATTGCTTTGATAACATCAAATGTGTATTTTACAGACTGGGCAAGAGACAGACTTCATCTTGGTTTCATGTACAGGATCTGGTGTAGAACCAACCAGAAGGGAGCAGGTTCTCAAGGCAAAAAGGGTACCATCTTTTTTCTCATTTTGTTTCCTTTTGCCATTTCACTATTCAGTGTTCTTTATAAATGTGTAAATGTCTTGCCTTCAGGCTGGGGAAGATTCGTTGCGAAGATCAGGCCTTGGGTACACGATCATCCGTCCGGGTCCTCTCAAGGTATAGTTCTCGCATCGTGTTGAAATTGATCATTTGAAGTGAGTTAGTCCACAGATAAGGGGTTTCTTATTTCTTTGTGTGAAGTATAAACCATGCAACCTCCCTCAAGTTTTGAAGTTAATAGCCCTGAATGATGAATATTTGAAGATTGTATAGTTATGACCATGTTGATATGCATGTGACGTGGGAGAAGGGACTTTAGGTTTTTGACCCATGACGTTTTGAGGGGCTTCTCGTTTACTTCCCGGGAGGAATTCGATCTCGGGATACCACCTACATAACAGTAGCCAGAGGGTCAAATAGGTCGGGAAGAAAGAGTCTGAGGTCGGGTCGGATTCTTTTTTTTATTTAGTGGTTGTCCTTCCCTGCCTTTTACGTCCTCCACTTTCTCCTCGCTCTCGATGGTTAAAATCCTTATGAAAGTAAAAAAAAGATGAACACTTTACTTGGGAGAACCAACACTTTGGATCATATTCAATGACATTCCTCTTTGGTATTGTTCCCACAGTGGTGTGTGTTATCTTTAGTTAAATTATATTCCAACCATTTATCCAAGCTACTCGGTCGTGTTGCAGTATTGTAACCAAAAATTTGTTCTTACAGGAAGAACCCGGGGGCCAACGTGCTCTTATATTCGACCAGGGAAACAGGATAACTCAGGTAAGACAAACAGCCTTTTCCTTAACATAGACGATCAAGCTGAGTAGTTACTCATCCATTTAAACATTTAGGCCATCAGCTGTGCTGATGTTGCTGACATCTGCGTAAAAGCATTGCATGACTCTACAGCAAGAAACAAAAGCTTTGATGTGAGTAGAAACCTTTGCTTTCATTGGCATTAGTGTTCATTCCTCATGACCACCCAAGTTAAAACTATACTGTTTCCAGGTCTGCTATGAATATGTTGCTGAGAAAGGAAGAGAACTCTACGAGCTGGTACGAAATCAATAATTTTATCCGTGTCTAAGTTTTAATGCCTCCTCGTACGCGTCGCTCACTAGCTCAAACACTTAAAGCTGGTGGTATGTTTGTGCTTGCAGGTTGCTCACTTGCCTGACAAAGCCAACAACTACCTCACCCCTGCATTGTCTGTTCTGGAAAAGAACACATGATCACAGTCCTCTTCTCATGGCTTCAAAAGTTTGTAATTATCAACATCTCTTGAAAGTTGCCACTAAGAAAAACATAATACTATCCTGTTTATATAAATGTGAAATTCATTCCCTGTTAGGCAATGGCAACATGGAGACTTTGATCTCTCAAATATGCAGAAAGTTCTCATCAGATGGAAGGGGATGTAAAGGTTTGAAAATTAAAAGTTTCATAACTTTCATAGGCTATGTATTCATTCATAATGTTTTGAGGAAAAGTGTACAAGAAATCGAATGGTTGGAAAGAAAAAAGAAAGGTGAGTTGCTTCGTGTTCTGTTCAATGTTTTCTTTGATGTGTCGTATCAGGTGGCTCGGTGATAATCATTGTTAACTTGAACATAGCCTAGTTGACCAAAAACGTAGATGTTTGTAATTTCATCTCCCCATGTAATAAAAGTCGAATGGTTAAAGGTGTTCGAGCCTAACTTAGACCATTCTTAGAAAGCTGTTCATTCTAAGGTCCTTTTATGTTTTTTGCTTCGTTCGATTCATGATGTCAAGCTCTTCTTAGAAAGCCCTCCTGACTCCAAATTTTGTATAATTTCTATTACCTATCACTTTCTCTCTCCTTTTACTTGTAAACCTCTTGTTCTTATTGTTTGTCTCACATGTGGGAGAATATAGGAATCTACAAACTCTTCAAATTTCGAACCATTACTCCAGATCTCTAGAAATCGTAGGAACCAGATAAGGAAGTTAGCAGTTTCAACACTAGGGAACATTGAATGAAACGAACATGTCAGAAGTGAACTCTAGATATCGACGAATATGATCACACCGAAAGCAAAAGAATTTAGAGAAATCATATGGGATATAATGCCTTAAAAGAATCCAAACATATATGTATTATATGTATGCAAAAATGGTGAATGGTGATTAAAGAAAACAAATGAAAAGCAGTGGGAATAAAGAAAGGAATCACTAAACATAGTGGGTTTGAATTAAGTAAGAGTTTAATATTGAATTGGTGACTCAAATTATCATTATAACACCTTATAATATACCAGAGATTCACTGCAACTGTTAGTGCTAAGTAGTGGTGGAGGGGACCAACCAAGAAGGTGCTCACCAGGGGCACTCAGCTGAGACGGACCAGCGCTGTCTTGGTAGCTGTGCTGAGCGGCGCAAAGGCAAAGCTGTCGGAAGCTGCCATGGCTTAGACAAAAGAGTACTCTGATATATAAAACAACCCTTTTTTTTTCTCTTTCTTTCCTTTTGTTTGCAGGTGTGGGAGAGAGATGGAAGGGGGAGATTGGCTCTGCTATTATAAAAGTAATATTCTGTTCTCTCGAGAAAGGCAACACTGTTTCATTGAGTTTTTGCTTCTCTGTTTTTTTTTTTTTTTTTTTGAAGATCATTCCCTTTTGTTTTGATATGCAATGGATCATTCAGATATGCTCAAACTCACGTGGAAGATGATGCTATGTGAGAATCGAAGTCAGCATTCAGTTGAGGGTGTTTGTTCTTCAAAAAAGTTTGAACTTTGTGCATCGACAACCAATGAAAGGTTTAGTGTTTTTTTTGGTTTTGTTTTGTTTTGTTTGTATAGGTTCTACAAAAGATAGAGAGAAAGAAAGAGAGAGGAATCCTCTTTAAACATGTGCTTAGGCCTTCTAGTGCCTACTTAATAGGCTTGCCTTTATAGCCTATTTGGCTTTAAAATGATGGAGTGGAGAGGGCTTCATATTAAATTAGATCCCCCATTACCGATTAAATGTAACATCCAAGTCCACCGATTAAATGTAACATCCAAGTCCACTGTTAGCGGATATTGTCCTTTTTGGGTTTTTCTTTTTGAGCTTTCCCTCAAAGTTTTTAAAACGCGGCTACTAGAGAGAAGTTTCCACCCCCTTGTAAAGAATGTTTCGTTCTCCTCCCAACCGATGTGGAATCTCACAAGCCACCCCTATTTGGGGCTAGCATCCTTGTTAACACTCGTCCCTCTTCCAATCGATGTGGGACTCCCCAATCCACCCCTCTTCGGATCCCAGTGTCCTTGTTGGCACACTGCCTCGTGTCCACCCCCCTTCGGGGCTTAGCCTCCTCACTGGCACATTACCCAAAGCCTTGTTCTGATACCATTTGTAATGGCTCAAACCCACCACTAGCAGATATTGTTTTCTTTGGGCTTTCCCTTTTGGGTTTCCTCTCAAGGTTTTTAAAAACGCGTCTACTAGGGAGAGTTTTCCACACCCTTATAAAAAATGTTTCGTTCTCCTCCCAACCGTGGGATCTCACATTAAATGTGGGGTTTTTTTCTTTTTCCTCCCCTCTCCTTCAGTTTCTTTATGTTTTCTCCCAAAAATTTGGAGTTACATTGGTCAATAGGTAGTGGCTATTGACAATGGAGAGCATTTTCAGGGTATATTGTAATAGATATGGTCTGCTTTTAGCTTAAGAATAAATCTACCTTCCTTACATATAGTTTATTTTAGTTTAAGCTTCTCCTTTTCTCTCTCAAAACTTAGCTTAAGCTACTTGGAACCTTCTTGGGAGTGATTAAATAATAAGCCTCTTCATCCTTTAACCATTTTTGATATAAAACCAGAAACTGAGCAGTGGACTCTGTTTCAGGATCTTTCCTTTAACCATTTTTCATACTCAAAACAACACCAATTGAGCCACAATCTCTCTATTCTGTTCTTGTTGTCCACTTCCCATGATCTCTTATTCGCCTTCAATCTCTGATCTCTGTTCTCAACTGTTTGTTCAAGAATCTGCAGTTAGCTAGCTGGGTTTCTTCTGGTTTTTCTTGATCTTGACATGGTATGAATCTGTTCTTCTGTTCTCCTTTCATTTTCTTGGTGAGTTTGCAGATTAGGAACAGTTTAATCTGATCTTCTGTGAACAGTTTGTTTCTTTTCTGTTTTTGATGAAATCTAAGGCCTTCTCGAATTGCTTTTGAGGCTTGATCTTCTGGGTTCTACTTTGTTCATGTCCTTGTAAGAACAAAGATGAAGTGATTAGCCATTTCTTTGCTTTCCTTCTGGTTTTTACTAAGTTTTTCACCATGAACCTCCAAAATAACATCATATTTCATGTACTACTTTGATTTTGGCATCAAGGGATGTGATAATTTCTGGGATTATACAAGTAATTAAAGACAGAGCACTTAAATGAAATGGAGAATGCTGATGGTGTCCTGTTGAACATTGCGCAGGGAGCAGTTGGGGTAGCTCTTTGTAGTTTTGGGCATGTCTAAATGTAAAGTATAGCTTCTGATTGCTACCAACACAGCACTCAATTATGAAACCATTTCTTGACCTTGAAAAGGAGCCTTCTTTGGCAAATGATTCTGACATAAGTAGCCAAGTTGCTTCCAACATTTCCCTCCATGAAAATTCTGATGATAATAGCCTCATACATAACTCCTTTCTTGCTAACCCCGTTGCTGCTCAACCAGGATTCAAGTCGGTTTCCCTCGACTTGACTCTCAACTTTAACATCGAAGATCTCGAAACTCGGGATTCGACAGGATTTTCATTGTCAAGCACAAGTGAGAGTAGCAATGAACCAACATGCCACCCCACAGCAGCTGCTGCTATCCCAAGAGTGTTTTCTTGCAACTTCTGTCAGCGCAAGTTCTTTAGTTCACAAGCTCTTGGCGGCCACCAGAACGCGCATAAGCGCGAGCGAACCTTGGCGAAACGGGCAATGCGTATGGGAATTCTAGCAGAAAGATATGCAAATCTAGCATCTCTACCATTGAAGGGATCATCATTCAGGTCCTTGGGGATCAAAGCACACTCTTCACTACTCCACGGATTTACTGCACCAATGAAGCCTACTGATATCGGGAGCGGTGCTCGATTCGAACCAGGTCATATAGGCATGCCGATTTTCTTGGACGATGATGAGGCGGAGGTTATGTGGCCAGGTAGTTTTCGTCCAACGGTAGAAACTAGAAACACTCATGAACTAACTCAACCAAGTTTCATACTAACTGGTATTTCAAGAATAAGCTCAATGGATAAAGTGTCGTCGGAGGACGTAGAAGACTCGACGCCCGATCTCACACTCAAACTCTAAGAGGCTTCTTTGATGAGGGATTCATCATCCTATTTCTGCATTGTTCTCTGTGTATAGTGAGTGACATATGGAGGGTTTGAATCAAACACTTTTCTCCAACTTTGCTTTTCCTTTTGAAGTAAACTACTTGTTATTAGTGTTTGCTGTGGGTTTGATATCAGTAATTTTCCTTGTTTAAGAGCTCCTTTAGAAGCATTTTGGTGCCTTCTATTCCTTTTTCTGCCATAAGCATGAGGCTCTTATGTTTAAGTAATACACAAGTGCTCTATGATTTATCTGCCCTTTGAAGTGTTAAGCAATCGATTTAAAATATAATTTTGGTTCTTGTACTTCAAAATTTGTTCGGCTCGAAGATTACAAACAAAATTATTCAAATTCGATCGGTAAGTTTGTAATTTTTTTGCTTATAATAATATAGCAAAGCAAGGGTAGCACCCTCAATCCCCAGCTTTTTTCAACAAGAGGAGATTATAAATTTCATTTCCCCACCTTAATATTGAGCTTACATCGAATCGTTTTCATCTGTGAATTCAGTAAATGAGACACGGTCCAAAGATATACATATATTATAAACCAAAGTCTAAGCTACCAGAAAAATAAAGTAGGCTTCTTTAATTACCAGTAGCTTTCAACACCTTTAGACCTCCTCCCCTCATTCTATTACCTTAAACCATTGAGCATTAGAAGAGAATTTGGTGCAGAAGAGATGCTTAGCTTAACTGCCCTGCTGCATTTCTGTTCCAGGACAAATAGGATGGATCACCAAGAGGCCTGCATGACAATCCAGTAAAAGATACGACTGTGATTAAATGTTGAACAACTTATAATTAAAGAAGAGATGACAATCCTGAACGCTTAGACTTAATTAAAATCATTTAGTTCCACAATAAACACTTTCCTAGAATAGGAGCTAGAGATGAATTCATCAATAATAAGGTTATTTAAGGAATTTCAACACGGGCTCCTCTTTTATTCATGGACTTTTGTATCCACATGAATCCATTATGCTCTGGTTATCCTACAGAATTTCTAGCCATGAGAACCAACAAACACGCCTTCATTTGCACAATGACACAACAATTTCCAATAGAGAAAATCTCAAACAGGTTGAAGATACCTCTTTTCCGATTCTTGACCATACCCACTCTGTGCCATCAAAAATGAAAAGTAAAGCAACAACGTCGAGGAGTATATGGAAAAAGGTATGCGAGAGAGAATATGAGAAAGGGAGAGGCAGAAGGATGAAGAGGAGGGTTAATATAGTTACCTATTTGTGGTAGTGCAATTATCAAAGGAAAAACATATGTAGGTTTCATAATAACTACAGTAGTCATCCTAAAGTACCAACTATCCAGTCTAATAGGACAGTTAACATGAAGAAAATGGAAGCACTAATTCATGGTATTCAAAATAAAGAACAGGGGCAGTTGCATTCGTCATATTCTATAAATTTGATTCAAGTGACTATCTTACCCTAAATTGCAGTTATCTGTATGCTTAGAAGATTAATTTGCTCACCTTGGCTTGATGACGTAAAGGAGTATGAAGGTTATTGCTAAAAACAAGCAGAGTCCTCCAACACAAAGATAAGCTATGCCTAGAAAATCATTCTTCCCACCAATCCAACTGGTGGTTGAAAGGACCAGCTTCTTTTTACCACCGAAGCTATAAGTATTATAGTTGTTTTCTATCACCACTGTTATTATATCATTAGCTTCAAAGTCTGCTTCTATCTTCCCATATAGTTTCCTGAAGGTGGGCAATGCAGCTGTTCGCATCCAAACAATAAGATCCTCTTGCTGGCTCAGCTATTACACACAAAAATGGAAGCATGTTTATCCACTAAAAAAGAAAAAAAAAAAAAAAAGAAAGAAAAAGGGGAAGTGCAATGAAGAGGAGGTAAACAGTACTGAAATCTAACAGCATCGACACGAAGAGGGTAGAAGGTAGATTAAGCATACTCACTGGTATGCTCGCATTTAGTTTTGCACCACCAATCAAACTTCCACTCTGGAAATTTTTAGGATAGACATCAGATCCAAACTTTTTTTCTTGGTCACTTTTCCAGGCAATGTCCTTCTTGCTGACGGGAAGTACCTTGTTCTTCAAGGAAAAACCATACGTGTCGTTGAACAAACTCCATGCAATGAGGCCACAAGGGACAATTGGATCCCCTGTCCCAATGGTCGCTTCTGGTGCACATGTTTTTGTATTTGCTTCAGCTGCCTTGCTTCGTAATTGTTTATCACTTCTGCTTTTTACATAACTGATAATGTTTCATACGTCAAAAACAACAGAAAAATATGTTAAAATGGAAGAAAAAGAATAGAAAAAGCTGTTGAAGACTTGGAAGTACAAGGATAAACGATTTCAAAAGGTGCACAATATTTTTTAGCCTAACAATTTTTATCTTTTACTTCCGTAGGAAAAAAAAAGTTTAAAAAAATAATAATACAAATGAAAGAGAAGATGAAGGCATCCCCCCTTCTGAGCCTTATTCTGATTCATAGAGATTCTTTAAGAATACACCTAGTTCTTCCTTGTAGCGAAAAGGCGCCTCATAAAATAAACACATCTTAATTGCTTGTACCAATTTCCTCCATCTCATGGAAATAATGATACCATCATCAACAAGAAATGCATGAAGCAAGTGAAACAAGATAATAATACACAGTGGGCAAACCAAATGAAGGCAACAAAGCAATAATAAAATATTACTACACAACAAGAGTTGTTATTAGGAGTAACAGCCGAAGGAAGATATGTCTGAATAAATTCTTAACTTCCAGTTATCTTGTAGGTAAATTAAGACATAAACTTAAAGCAAAACTGTAAACTGATGAACAGCTTGGCTTATTTCCACCAGTTTCCTCCTTAAAATGCAATTTTCATATCCTTACTTCAACAAATTAAACCAAGCTCTTCTTTACTTTAATAAGTTATATCGAGAATTTGAGGCAATTCTCATAATTTAATAAAACTCGCAAATCATGAAATAAACAGCAGGGCTCATATTCAAGACTCAACAAACTGTTTTGTCAATAACCAAACAAAAACATTCACATACCGTCGGTGATTTTGATAGAAGTTATCTAGCTGATAGTAGACATAAACCGGACCTTTCATTGGTTTAGGAACCTGAAAAGAATTCAGCTGTTAAAACTCCTAAAGACAGACAAATTAAGAGATAAACACGAAATGAACCAAAACCCAATATGGTTTCCAACAGTGAGAATAGAAATTGTACTTACAGTCAACCTCCTACTACAGGTTTTATTAGTTTCACTGTTTTTAATAAACGTAAGAGGATCGCTGAGATACTCAGGAGGAAGGCATTCATGGTCGTAGTGGTCCACAATTTCAACAACCTGTGAGTATCATGGAAATCATATATTCAAGTTAGGCATTTAAAAGTCCAAAAATAGATTAATAAATAAAAGCTGCATTGTATCGAATTTACGAGGATGGGGCAGACGAGAAAATACTTGTTCTGATGCAAATAAGGAAGCAATGCCAATGGGGATGAAGATAATGCCAACAGCAACAAAGGATGTTATAACCTGAAATCAAATAGTCACACTAATAAAAAGGTGCATAACGCTATGATAGGGACTTGAGCAAAAAATAAATTCATATCTTTTTATAGGATTACCCATCCTGGTGTTAGAATTGGTTTGCAAGCAGGAAGTTCTTGCTGTGTAAATCTAGAATCTGCAAGGGAATTAACAAAAATGTATGAGCATCAACCAAATGGCTATAGCATTGCCAATAGAATCGGCCTTACATTAATGAGAAATAACAGAAATACAGAAGTCATTGCCATAAGAATGAAGCATGCGAATAGCTAGAAGGAACACATTTGATTATAATGCAAAGATGCACATACATATATTTAAACTTAGAATGTAACGATGAAGCCCACCGCTAGAAAATATCGTCCTTTTTGGGCTCTCCCTTTCGGGCTTCCCCTCAAGATTTTTAAAACACGTCTGTTAGGGAGAGATTTCCACGCTCTTATAAAAGGTGTTTCGTTCTCCTAAACAACCGATGTGGGATCTCACAATCCACCCCCCTTCGGGGCCAGTCTCCAATGGACCCCCACCAAATCCACACCCCTTCGGAGCCCAGCGTCCTTGCTGGCACATCACCTCATGTCCCCACCCCCTTCGGGACTCAGCCTCCTAACTGGCACTTCGCCCATTGTGACTCTGATACCATTTGTAACGGCCCAAGCTGATATTGTCCTCTTTGGGCTTTCCCTTTCACGCTTCCCCTCAAGGTTAAAATGCGTCTGTTAGGGAGAGATTTTCACACCCTCATAAAAAATGTTTCGTTCTCCTCCCCAGTTCTCCTCCCCAACTGAGGTGAGATCTCACACAGAAACACAAAAACAAAACAAAAAATTGCTCCATAGGTGTGTTTCTCACGCTACACCGCCCAAAAAACGAGGAAGAAATTCCAAGAGATTAAATCATAGAGCAGAACAGATCGTATTAAAAGAACAAACAGCCATTAACAATCAACAAAGAAGTCAGCCTCTAAAACAGAATACAAAACGCCATAACATGAGAACGACCCATACAAATGGCTGGAAGGATTGCATTAAAAACGATTGTAATGCAAAGATACACAAACATGGATTCAGAACCAGAAGCAAAAACCAAAAACTGTTCCACGGAAGAGCTTTTCATGCATTATACAAACAATGCCCAAAAGAACAGATCGTATACGAAAACATAAAAATGGAGACGAATAAAACAAACAAAAACTAATAAGATAAAAAGATATAACATTTGGGTTTCTTCGATTTCTTGGGTGGGGTGGACGAATCAGAATTTCCTTGCTGCATTCTACCCGTCGAGCTCGTTGTCCCGTGAGTATTATTTATTTCTACGCACCAAAAAGAAAAGAACAATGTTATGAATCTCCAATCTCATCCTTCTACAACTTTGATCCTTCATTCTTTCGAAATAGAACAGAGGATTACAACAAAAACTTATTATTCCTTCATAGATTGAACGATTCTAACAAGAGAAACCCAAAATTAAGGGGAAATTTTCATGAAGGAATGGAGAAATTTCAAAATAAAAGACGAAAAAGAAGTTAGAAAACAGAACGTCAAACCTGATCGATGGATCTCATCCGATCGGTGCCCCTTGCTTCACGAACCCACTTTCTTGTTTTGGTAAGGCTACGATAACCTATCGCTCATCATCGACGTTTTAGTGGAAGTAGTTTCGCGCGGTTTCCATGTTTTTCATTTTTCTATTTTTTTTCAAAAGAAATTTCTTTATTAGGCCTTTTCCTTTTTTGGATTTTTTTTTTTTTCAAAATATCAATAATCTCATATCATTCCATTTACTTATACCTCTCGGGACCGAGGGTCGGTCCGTGGAGGCTCCTCGTCCCATAAGAAATCTCAGTTTAAACGAAGAACGAGAGAGTGAATAGAGAGATTATTCCCCACCCCGCTTCGTCCTCACTTTTATATAAATAAACATACATACATATACATATACATACATATACATATACATATACATATATATATATACATATACATATATATATACATATATATATATATATATATATATATATATATATATATATATATATATATATATTACAAGTTATAATAATTCAGTTTTTTTTTTATATATTTTCTGTCTTCCATTTATATTTTTATGATTTTCTTTAAATGTACCATTATTCTATTTTAGATTATTATAAATATTATTATTTATATATTTAAAATTTAATTAAAATTATGTCAAATTTTTTTCTGATAAGAAAGACTATGTTGTGGTATTAAAATTTATTTTTTTCGAAAATTATATCAATAAAATATTATATATATATATACATATATATATTTTGTTGGGATTCTTTGTGGTGATCCCTGTAAAAATAAATGAAGAATTTCGTGGAGATGGGATGCGTTGTTCCCATCTCGCTTGTGGATATCTCTCAGTATAACTATCGTTTGAATCGAGTTATCAACTTATTTGAATTATGCTGAATTTAAACAAAAGAAAAAAAATCATGAGTTGAGATGGCTACGACACTAAAACTAGAGATAGTGGAGATTGAGCTGGTCTAGTAGTGGAGACAGTAGGTGTAATAGCCTAAACCCACTACTAGTTCAAAAGAGAAAGTCTCAAGATAACAATATCTGCTAGCGGTGGGTTTCGACAACAATCTAAGTCCACTACTATCGGAGAGGGAAAACCCAAATAAAACAATATTTGCTAGCAGTGGATTTGGGCAACCGTCAGTCCAAACCCACCACTAGCCCGAAAGGAGATGGCTAAGACACTAAAACTAGAGGGGTGGAAACTAAGTTAGTCTAGTTGTCAAGACATAGTAGATGAACAGCCTTAACTCACCACTAGTTCGAAGGAGAAAACCCAAAGAGAACAATATCGGCTAACGACGGGGTTTGGGCAACAGTCCAAGTCCACCACTAGCTCGAAAGGGAAAGTTCAAATAGAACAATATCGGCTAGCAATGGGTTCGGGCAACAGTCACTCCAAACCCACCACTAGCCCGGAAGAAAAAACCCAAAGACAACAACATCTGCTAACAATGGGATTGGACTATTACAGTAGGATTCTTTAGCTTTGACGGACCAGAGATATGTGGTAAGTAAGACGAGAAATATATCAACAAAATACCATTAGTTTAAGCATCATTCGATTTGATCTGATTTTATATCATACAAAACTCTGAAACGTAACCGAACTCGACTCCGTTCCCCATCTCTACAATGATTATATCAACATTAGAAGTAATGAGTATCAAAATATGATTCATCTCTTTCATTTGTGTATCTCTATTATCTATTATGATAGCATTAGCAACAATCACCAAGATCATCAACTCAATCAACAGAGATTAAAAAAAAAAAACCAAAAAAAAAAAAAAAAACGAAATTAAACTGTTAGTCTTCTTTGAGATCCCATTCTGCTCTGCCTAACCTGAATTCCAAGCTTGGCTTCTTGCACTCTGAATTATTGTATCTCTTCATGGCACCTGAATCACATTCCTGTCACACAAATTTCTTAATCCGTGCCCCGAACCCGATTTTGAATCAATCACTAGACTTTAAAAGTTCGAGTTCATGAACGAGAACCCATAAGTAGGTCATCAGTATTAATCGGGAAGAACACGACACTACGAAAGTCTACTAAATCACTATATTGGTCCTAGTTTTAGGGTTTTGATATTTGTGTGAAAACCGACGCTCGTGCGAGAGTTTGAATATACGATTTTGTATTGACTCTTAGATTTGTATATTCACTCGTGCATCATTGAAAGTGCTTAAACTCGACCGAACTAAATCTAATCGATCATAATATAAATTTAATTGTAAATGGTACCTCGATTTGATGCATGGATTTTTGTTGCATTCGGGTAGATGAATTTGGTCTAATGACATCCGTTTCATTAGAGTTCGTTTGTGGCCATACATCTCTGCAAAATCGAGCGAGATCATTCTCGAACATGTTCTTAATTTTTAAAAACACAAAATAGAAAAACGAACTAACCTTGAAGAATTAGACCAATGAGTGGAGGAGCCAAATTCCAAATCCGGCGGTGGCTGGCCGGACCGCTCCAGTGGAGCTCTTTGATCGGAAAATTGCCTTGGGGCATTGTCCCCTCGGCCCGTGCATATTGTAGGAGATACGTCATCGTCACCCGAACCGTCTGATTGGCCTTCATCAATCAATAATGAATTAAATCACACGATTTTTTTTAATGTGAATTCATTTATTAAGTGATTTGAAACTAAAAGATTAAATCAGAACAAGATATCAATACCATAACTTTAATTATATTAATACTTGAATTTTTCTAAAAACTCGTGAATTTGAAATTTTGTAAAATAAAATAACATCATAATCAAAGTTCGAACAAAAAAAAAACTTTTAATGTCAAATCACGAATTAACTAAAAGTCGATGACCCACGATAAATTTAATCATATCGACACTCAAGAGCTATAATTCAAGACGGTTGATTCTCCGCTTGAGCTACGATTCACAGCTCGAATTAACTAAAAGTCAATGACCCACGATAAATTTAATCATATCGACACTCGGGAGCTATAATTCAAGACGGTTGATTCTTTGCTCGAGCTACGATTCACAACTCCTTCTAGGTTCAACTTTCGCTCGAGTTTCGAAAGTCGAACATCCCTTAAGTCCAACTTTTAATGTCAAATCACGAATTAGCTATAATAAAAATTTTAGTCGATAACCCAGGATAAATTTAAGCACATCAACACCCGTGAACTACGATTAAAGTCTATTGATTCTCCGCTCGAGCTATGATTCCCAACTCGTTCTAGGTTCAACTTTCGCTCGAGCTTCAAAAGCCAAACCTCCCTTAAATCCAACTTTTAATGTCAAATCACAAATTAGCTATTAAAAAAAATTTTAGTCCATGACCCACGATAAATTTAATCACGTCGACACCTGTGAACTACAACTCAAGTCTATTGATTCAAAGCTGGAGCTACGATTCAGATCTCAACTTTCGGTCGAGCTTAGAAAGTCGAGCCGCCCTTAAGTCGAACTCACACCCCAAACGCCCTAACTCGGGTTTCGAAAACAAATTAGAACAAGAAAAAAGAGAAACAAAAGAAGAGCCAAACAATACGAATTACCTGAGGAAGCTGCTGGCTTGTCAGTGGTCTTAACAGTCCGATACATCTGATAAAGAAAAAAAACAAGTCATTGGGAACTCATTTCATTTAAATTAATATTTTAATTCTCTTCTCTGAGTTGTGGGCTCTCTGGGACTGTCTAGATTTCATCATTAGTCACGAGGAGTCATTCATTTTTGGATCAAAGTTCATATTATTTTGTAATCATGACAACTTTTTCTCTTTCTTTTCTCTTTCAATCTGTTTCAAATCAGAAAAAGATATGAATTTGTGTTTCTGAAAAGGAAGAAAAAAAGGGCTCACACTGATTGATAGCCATCCATTAAAGTACAATACTCATTCATTCATTGAATCACTGACAATATGAGAGAGAAAAAAAAGGGAAAGATTTGTGATTACAATGAAGGGTTTTAAAGATGATTACCTGTAAATGGCTCTTGACATGAGCCAATGTTAGATCCTTAACATCCATCAGCTCAAGAACTGACTTTGGTGTTGCTCCTACAAAAAAAAAAAAAAAAAAAAAAAAAAAAAAACACATTTTTCTGATAAATTAATGTTTAGATGTTTTAGTTTCTAATGTTTGTGTGTTTTTATGATGATGTTCTTAATCATACCCTCTTACGATTGATCGAATTGGTGAAATTAAAAAATAAAAAAATACTCGAATATTAGAGACAGAGATCGGAAGAGAAAAAGGGTTTGTTGTTTACTTTCGTGGCCGCCGAGATGTTCGACGGCGTGAACGAAACGAGCATGTAAGGAGGTAGTCCATCTCATTCTAGGAGCTCTCATGCTTCTTTTAGGAGGAAGCTTCTGCAAGAATCTGGATCTCATCATCATCCCATGAGAACAAACATCAGAAGAAGAAGAAGCTGCATTACTATTACTATGCAAAGATTTAATTCCTTCAACCGAAACCGTCCCATTGTTGAACCTCGCAGCGGAATTTCGATAACCCGTTTGAAGAACTCCATTCGGGTTCGAGTAATTCGGGTAGAAGGATGAAAATTGATGGTGGTTCTGATGATGAGGAGGATGATGATGATGATAACGATGATCTTTTTGATCCACAGCCAAAAATGGAAACGGGCGGTTGTGATACACGGGAATCCCTTTGATCGGTCGTAACCGGTCCGATACGTCGAACCCCGAAACCCCGCGAAGATGGTGGAGCGGCGGGGGTAGCGGTGCACGGCCGGGAAGATCGTTGTTGGTACCGAGAGAGAGGTCGGTGTGGGCACGAGGGTTATCGGAATTACTCAAAAGATCAAAATTTGTTTGAGGGAATCCATGGGTGAGGGTTTTAATTGAAGAAGAATTAGAGGAGGAGGAGGAGGAAGAAGAAGAAGCATTTGGAGGGCTGATTTGAAGAGAGAGATCAGGAAGTGGGGTTGAAGAAGGTTCAATAAAAACCCCTTCCAAGGGCATCTCCTTGTTCTTGCTGTTCTTGCTGTTCTTCTTCTAGTTGCTTAAGAAAGTGTTCATGGGGGAAGGGAAAGATGGGATTTTTGTTGTTTAATGATGAAACCCAGATGGGAAAACTCATAAAAACTTGAAAAAATCCGACCCAGAAAGCCAAATCAAGAGAAAATGGAGTGTAGAGAGAGAAAATGAGGAGAGAGAAAGTGAGGAGAGAGAAAGTGGAGTTAGAGAGAGAAAATTTGAGAGATTTGGGGTTTGAGTATTATGGTGTTTCTCTCAAGAGCTTATATCAGAAAATGACAATGAAGAAGAAGAAGAAGAAGGAAGAAGGAAGAAGAAAGAAGGAATAGCACAACCTTCTCTCTCCTCTTACTCTATTTCTATTCTCTCTCTAGTCAAAATAGATAAATTAAAAATTAAAAAAAGTTCAAAATTTTATATTTTTAGTCAAAGATTCCAATGGAAGTGTTTCGGGTATCTGTCTTGAGAAAAAATTTGTCTCGAGTAATAGATATTGTCCGCTTTGGCCCGTTACATGTCAGACTCACGGTTTTAAAACGCATCTACTAGTAAGAAGTTTCTATACGCTTATAAGGAATGTTTTATTCCCCTCTTCCACTAATGTGGGATCTCACAATCCACCTCTTTTAAGGGTCCAGCATCTTCGCTAGCACACCGTTTAGTATCTTGACTCTAATGCCATTTGTAATTAGTCTAAGTCTATCGCTAATAAATATTATTTGCTTTGATCTGTTATGTATCGTCGTTAGTCTCACGGTTTTAAAACGCATCTACTAGAGAGAAGTTTCTATACGCTTATAAGGAATGTTTTATTCCCCTCTTCCACTAATGAGGGATCTCAGAATCCACCTCCTTTAAAGGTCCAACGTCTTCGCTGGCACACCGTTTAGTGTCTTGACTCTGATGCCATTTGTAATAGTCTAAGCCTATCGCTAGTAAACATTGTTTGCTTTAATCTGTTACGTAACGTCGTTACTCTCACGGTTTTAAAACGCGTATATTAGAGAGAAGTTTCTACGTCTATATCATGAAATATTTAGTCTTAATCAAGAGGTACGAGTTCGAATCACCCACCCACAAATTAAAAAACCAAAAAAATATATTAAATATGAATATAATTATTTTTTTAATCAACTTGAATATAATTCAACTAGTTAAAATATTATAGTCTCACGAAAATTAAATATTTTTTAATAACAAAATTAAATAATTTGTTTAAGTAAATTAAAAAATAATAATTTATTTATTGAGAAGGCCGGAGAGGGCGGGATAAAAAATGTTCCGAGAGAGAAAGACAGCATCACGTGTGAATACTTTTCCCCCACCCTCTTCGCATCTCTTTTTCTCTCTCACACATTATTATTTATTATTATTATTATTATTATTATTATTATTTTCTTTTTTAAATAAATAAATAAATAAATTTGTAATTTCCATTTCCTATAAAGGACGAAATTTATATTTATTTCCATATTCAATATTATAAATAAATACTCTTTGTTTAATTTGTACTATGAGAGCACAACAAAAAAATAATTTCACTCCTATTTCACTAAATGAACCATAATTATTCTAAAATTAATAAAAAAAATAAGTTCATACGGTTTATAACACGAACAATTCCCTTCAAACTGGATAATGAATCGAGTTCATTCCCTATTTGTGAAGGAAATAATAGCAAGAGAACGTGACCCGAGAAAGCCAGTCTGGTGGTTGGCTCAAGTCTGCACGTTACCTTTACCATTAGCCATTTAAGGGGAGAGGGAGTCTTGGAGCTACGAGTCGATGAGAAGAAACTCGGGTCGAGAGGAAAACGTTAAGAGAAAATCTCTTAACCAGTTGAATCAAGTATTCAATTTTTAATTTAAATTACATTATTTTTTTAATTAAAAAAAAATCATAAGAAAAAGGAGCCAGAAGGCATTGACCTTGATTAGATTGCAGACCACAAAGGTGTTTTTGTTTGCTTCCCTTAATAAATTCGACATGTCGTTTACGAAGCTTCTAAATCTTAGTGTATTATATTATTATTATTATTTTTTTTATTATATGCTTTTCCATTACATTCTCCTAGATATTCCTTCTCTATTCTTTCAGCAATCCTTATCTGGCATGCAAATATATATACATATGAATATAAATAATAAATCATATTATATAAAATATCATATTGGATTTTATTTTATTATATGGTCTTTATGGTTTGACCCTTTCAAAACCCTAGGCTTAAATACTGTCATGTGTATATGTACACATGATCATCAAAGCTTCTTATTGGGGATTCACCCATCTTTAAATGCATGCTCTCTTTCCTCGCTTATAAAATTCTCTCTTGTTTCGAGCGGTTCGGTAGCAATATTTCTAATCTTTATTGTAACGGTCCGAGGTCACTGCTAAGAGATGTTATCCGTTTTAGCTTGTTACATATTGCTGTCAGGCTCACAATTTAAAAACGTGTCTATTAAAGAGAAGTTCTCACACCCTTATAAGAAATGGTTCGTTCCTCTCTCCAACCAATGTGGGATCTCACCATCATCCCCTGTCGGGGGCCACTGTCCGATGTTTGGCTCTGGTACCTTTTGTAACAGTATGGGGCCACCGCTAGTAGATATCGTCCGTTTTAGCTCGTTACATATCACTGTCAGCCTCACGATTTAAAAACGTGTCTATTAAAGAGAAGTTTTCACGCCCTTATAAGAAATGGTTCGTTCCTCTCTCCAACCAATGTGGGATCTCATGATCCTCCCCTGTTCGGGGCCACCGTCCGATGTCTGGCTATGATACCTCTTGTAATAGTCTAGGATCACTGGTAGCAGATATTGTCCGTTTTTTTACTCAAGATCATTTAGTCTGGGCCGATGTTTTATAAAATTTAATGTCACATTAAGGTGCAAAGTTTGACATGTTTAACATCATAAATAGAATAAGAACTAAAGTTTTACTTTTCTTTTCTTTTACTCAAAGGTTCTCATTAATTGTTTGATAAAAACTTAGTAAACTCTTTTAATTTCTCAAAAACCTATGTTAATTATTATTACCCATCAATAATTTCTTTACAAATAATATATATATATATATATATAGAGGTCAACTTCGTCGTTTTTCAAATGGGTATGTAACGACCCATGTTCAAGATTCGAAATTGAAATTTAGTACCTGATGGCCCCGACGTTCCTTTGCGACATAGTCATGTTACTTACTCCTTAAAAGTGAAGACTATTCCCACAGACCAACACGAGTCATTCCAGCATATTTTGTCCTTACTTACATGCATTCCAGAAAAATTCTTAGGAGGAGCACGTTTAGCCATTGAGGTTAAGAACGAGGTCGTTCTCATTCAAATGTGATCTCAGTTCAAGGTATCATAGGGTACTACTGACAAGTTAAAAAAAAAAATACTCTTTCTCATTTTAATCTCTCGGTAAAAAAAACTTACAAGAAACTCTAAAACGGGTCATTAAAACCGCTCTCGATATTTGTAAGGTTCGAGCTGGTGTATTACTACGTAGTCGAGACATGAATGAACGGATGGGATCGTAAAGAAATTAAAGGCATTCATATAACAAAGATGTGTGAGAGTGACAAATCACAACCACCTCCTTTAACAACTTTAATAGGGATTCAGATCATTCAGAGTTCCAACTTTTCTTGTGTATGTGAAAACCTAATACTCAATACCCACATTTATTCATACGAAGGACGTTGGGAAAAGGTTTAGTCCATTGCATTTGTTTAGGGTTTGGGGCAGCAAAAGGTATTCCTTCTTCAACAGGGTAATAGGGTAGGGGGCCCTTTGCAGTGTCCTAACTTATATGTATATGTCCTATTGCCTTCCTTACCCATTAGCCTATATATGCAGCTGATTGATTGTGAACTTTCACATTTATTTATTTATTTATTTCCTTTTCTTTTCATTTATATTAATTAATAGAATATTATTCTCGGAGACCCTTGACCTGGGTGAGCTCCTGCAACCGTGAAGCTCTTGACTTTATAGGGTGGTTCCCTTTATGGTTCAGAAACTCGTGGTTGACTGACTTTTCTTTGTTTGGTTACAGTTCATGCCCACTTGTAATTAACTCTTGCCCACCCCGAAAAAATGGAGAAATTAATTCATCTATGTATTTTTTATTGGATTTTGATCTATCGGGACTAACGGGACTCAAACTCACAACTGTGGCCAACTCTCAAGGGCTGAAGCTCTTGACTTGGGCGAGCTCCTGCAACCGTGAAGCTCTTGACTTTACAGGGTGGTTCCCTTTATGGTTCAAAAACTCGTGGTTGACTGACTTTTCTTTGTTTGGTTACAGTTCATGCCCACTTGTAATTAACCCCCGCCCGTCCCGAGAAAATGGAGAAATTAATTCATCTATGTATTTTTTTTATTGGATTTTGATCTATCGGGACTAACGGGACTCGAACCCACAACTATGGCCAACTCTCAAGCGTTGAAGCTCGACACGTAATTTTTTGATTGTTTAGTTATTGCAGCATTGACCAAGATCCAACGGCTCCAGTCATCCTACAGGCCTCCACTAAAGTGTCTTAAGTAGTTCTTGAAGAGTTAGTTTATTCTCTACTCGCTCAGTTTGTCAGGTTGTCTCTTGTCTTGTCTGCCCATGTTTTAGTTTACACGTAATATCAATTGATTTTAAAATTAGTCTCTACATGTCAGTTAATATTAACATTTTTTTTCTTTGACATGTCGAGGACATGCTCGTCTACGGCATTACAGAGCAATATTTAGAACATGGTGTAATTGTATTCCTATGAATAAAAACGTGCAATCGTCACAGCTGACATTAGCATCGAAAGATTTGAAGTCAAAAAACACGTTAAATATAATACTCATTTGAACTAAACCCTAATTGAATGGAAGCAAACTCCAAAATAGGTCAAATCAATCAATCTTTGAAATATATGTACCTAAAAAGAACATGAAATGACAAAAATGCCCTCTAATAATTAAGATATGAATGGAATATGCATATGGGTTGATGGAGAGATGCCGTGAGAGAAGCATATGATAAAAGTATAAAGTAATGACAATATTTTATACATATTCCTCTGAGTAATACTTCTCAAAGAATATATTGGAGAATGAAAGTCTTCTTAGATTATGCCCCCACCATTTGACTCTCTTTCCTTTGTGGGGTCAAACCAGCTGCATTCATTCATTCATTCAAGCTCTCCAAGAGCTGTCTACCTCAATATATCTTACTTTATTTTTTTACTTTATTTTTTAAAATATTATTTTGACACCCGAGTAAACGATAGATACATGAATGAACTGAGATTATATCTGAATAAAAGTGATCATGAAGATAGGATAACTAAGAAATGCTGAGAGGAAATGAAAGTTACTGTCTATACCAACAATGTGCATCTCTCTAGAATGTATGTGAGTGAGGACAAAACATGCGAGAAGGACTCGTGTTGGTTGGTGGGGATAGTTTTTCCCGAAAGGACAAAACATGCTGGAAGAACAAAGCATGTCACAATTTGAAAACATGTCTTCTTGATATAACCAAATAAGACCTAAAACTTCAAGTTAAAATATGAAATCTCGCAGAATCTAACATCAAACGAGTGATCGATATTATTAAAAGGTTTAAGTCTCGACAGGTTTCTTGATGGTTCGGTTATTATAACAGCCCAAGTCTACTGCTAGCAAACACGGTCAGTTTTAGCTCTGATTTGAGTTATTGAAAAACGACTTTATACGGTAAACCATTCAAAAGACTGATAATGGTTAATAATTAAGTGTAGGTTTGTTATCATCAAAACATCAATTAATTAATTTGAGATTAAGGGCCAAAAAGCCAACATCGCCAACTGATAAGGAAGAAGTTTTCACACTCTTATAAGGAATATTTGGTTCAGGATATAGATCTCACAATTATTCTCTTTTGTTTTTGAACCAACAAATAGAGAAAGGAGTAAATCATCTTTCTTGATTCCAAGACCAAAAACAAAACATCATGGGAAAGTCCTTGTTCTGATTCTCTGCTTCTGTTTGGTCTCTTGTCATGTTTCCTCATTCAATGCTTTCTTTAACAACAGAAAAAAGAACCATACACCCAAGCAAACCCCTCTTTACAAAAAGTGATTTTCATATTCTTTCTTATCTCTTTCCATTGTGGTGTTATCAGTTATGAACGTGGGAAGTAAATTATTGGTCTCGTCTTAAAAGAAAATTTCACATCGTTTAGGGTTTCTCTTTCTCAAGAGATAACATAGGATCTACTCGAGTCAAACTTTTGGTAAGCATACGATATGTAGTATCAAGGTCGAATACAGATACTATAAAATTTTCCACCACGGGTTTGAGCCAGAAAAGGGTGTTAGCATCATAGCGTCGAGACACTGAAAGTACAAAACCTAATTCAGTCTATACGAGCTAACTTCCATGATCATTCCCTAAATGAGCATACAATATGTAGCATCAAGGTTGAATACAGATACTATAAATTTTTCCCCCACGGGTTTGAGCTAGAAAAGGGTGTTAGCATCATAGTGTCGAGACACTGAAAGTACAAAACCTAATTCAGTCTATACGAGCTAACTTTCATGATCATTCCCTAAATTAGCCGATGTGAGACTTTCATCCAACACCTCCTTTGAACAAAGCACGCCTCGGCTCGATTCTTTTTGTTTTGGAGTTTTAGTCATTTTTTACTATGCCTTTGGATTCTGTTGACATGAGTAAGTTTAGGGCATGACTCTGATACCATGTTAGATGAACACTGCTCTCCACACTGATATGATATTGTCCACTTTGAGGGTAAGCTCTCATGGCTTTGCTTCGGGTTTCTCCAAAATGTCCCATGATCATTCCCTAAATCAGTCGATGTGGGACTTTCATCTGACAGTTTCAATTATTGTCGACCTCGATCGATCAAATCGGGTCGTAAAGATAAAAGAAATCTTGGGACACTATCAATAACAAAGGCCTTAATTAATGACCTTTGGAAAATCTCAGTATGTCCAAAGACATCTTTTAGTGTCGGATTTTGCAGAGAAATGTAATAAGAAGCCATGCAGTGTGGGGCTGTGGACAGAGCTGCACAAACCGACAGAAATTAAATTTCGGGGGAAAAAATTATTTAATATTTATTAATTTAATTAATTTAAAAGGAAAAAAGAAAATTCTGCATGAATTAATTAATTTATTTATGCGAATTAAATGGACAATACGCATATGTTTGCCCATTACTTAATGATTGATGATATTTAATTCATTGGGAGAATTAAACTGACAAGAAATTTAAATTAATTCTCATAAAGTTTTGTCCATTTTTATCCTTTAGGACCATTCCATTAAAATAAAATTAAAAAAAAAAAAACAATTAATCTAGGACCATTGTAATAACTACTTTGTTTTTTTTTTTTTGGGAAATTCAATTTCTACTCGGCTCCGTATGTTGAATCGATTTTTACCATAAACTATGTTTATCTCGTAGTTTCAGGAAGTCTCTAGAGAACGAGAAGTTTAAATTTAGGTAATTTATGTGTGGGATTCCACGTCGTAACCTCTCCCTAGCATACGCGTTTGAAAATTGTGAGGCTGACAATGATACATAACGAGTTAAAGTGGACAATATCTGATAGCGGTGAACTTGGGTTGTTATATTAAGTGTGAGATTTTTCGTGTTTGTTATATGTAAAAAGCCTATGACTTTTAAGAGAAGTTAACGTTAATGTAATGACCCATGTTCAGGATTCGAAATTTGGATGACCTCAACATTTTCGTGCTATCGCTTGCAACATGGTATGATTACGTGATGTCCCATATTGGTTGGGGAGAAGAACAAAAGACTCTTTATAAGGGTGTGGAAACCTTCCCTTAGCAGACGCGTTTTAAAGCCTTGAGGGGAAGCCCGAAAGGAAAAGCTCAAAGAGGACAATATCCTGCTAGTAAGTGGATATGGGCCGTTACAAATGGTATCCGAGTTAGACACCGAATGATGTGCCAGCCTTCTCGCTGGGTAGACACGAGGCGATGTGTCCCAAAGGGGAGTGGATTTAGTGGGGTCCCATATCGATTGGAGAAAGGAACAAGTGCCAGTGAGGACGTTGAGCCTCAAAGGGGGTAGATTGTGATATCTCACATTGGTCGGGGAGGAGAACAAAAAACCCTTTATAAGAGTGTGGAAACCTTCTCGTAGTAGGCGTTTTAAAGCCTTGAGGTGCCCAAAGAGGACAATATCTGCTCTCGTTTGGATATAATATTGGTTGATTTATGTACTCTTCCTTTACTCGAATGTCACGTTTAATCACGAACGTTTTAAACTTATTTATATTTGAATGGAAAAGGCTTGGCATGAAGTTGACAAGAGAGAGAGAGAGAGAGAGAGAAGGCCCATTGTTCGAAAAGAGAGAATAGTAAATGCAAATGGAGCAGAAGGGAACAGAGTGTGATGTGAAAGATGAAGAAATGATTTTGTAATCGATTGCTTTATGATTGAACCACAAAAATTTAAGCCTTTTGCATTGGAAAGAGAGAGAGAGAGATGAAGTAGAGAGCGTGGGTGCCTTTAGTGGGGGCACCCTACCCCATAACCCACAAACCTACCCTTAAAAAAAAAAACCCTAAAACTCACTCTTGAATTTAATAGGAATGGTCAAAACGCTCGGTGATTTGAAAATTCCGACCAACTCAATCTAACTCGTACCATTTTTGTGATGTCCCACTTCGATTGAAGAGGAAAACAAAACACCCTTTATAAGCGTGTGGAAACCTCTCCCTAGTTTTAAAGCCTTGAGCGGAAGCACGAAAGGGAAAGCCCAAAGAAAACAATATCTAGGTAGGTCTGGGCTGTTACAATTTTAGTTAGATTATCGATTTATTTGGGTCGAGTTAAATTTATATAAAGAAAAACTTTATAAGTTAGTGTAATAGCTCTAGCTCACTGCTAGCATCTGTTTCCGCCTATTACACAACGCAAAACACTTTTTTTAAGTAGAGGTTTTAAAAGAATGTTTTGTTTCTCTCTCCATAAAATTCTCCTAAAATTAGTTTGAGCTGAGCTCGACCATGTTGAGTTAGTTGTGTTTAGATTTACTAGGAATAATATGTGACACAAGACAATATGCCTTTTTTTTTTTAGTTCAATTTTAGTAGAGTTAGAGAACCGAGCTATTAGAGGTGTTTTTTTTAGGTAGCTAAGGGTGGTGGGTGAATGGAGTGAGCTTTCACATCGTGCCTCGTTATGGGGACTGACCCATTAGAGGTGTTGACGTTGTCCTTCACCAAAGTCATCGACCCCTATTGTCTCCTTCGCATTTAATTTAATCTTTATCTCTCTCTCTCTCTTCCAATATGTTACTTTCGATGGACTCTCTCTCTCACACTTTCGAATAAATGGGATGGTTTGAACCTCCGACCTGAAGAAAATATATTGATGTCTTCACTCTTGGTCGATCTGTGGTTAACTCAGGTCTAGACATACATAAAATCTCGTTTTACTAGCTATTCCTTCTCATATTTAGCTTCTAAACTCGTTCCAAATTTGACCCGAAAAGCTTGAAGGGTCGTTTTCGTGGGCTATATATGTGTGTATTACACAACACTCATGTCAATCCTAATTTTAATGGGCCTTGTTGGGCTTATATAAAAACTCTTAAGAAAAAAAAAAAGTTTATTAGAGACAAAAGTTAAAAAAAAATTTATTACCATTAATATATGAATGAAAATCGTCTATTAACATTTTATAGATTATCTTCGAACTTTTTAAGGTTGTTTTTCAAAATTCACAAGTATTTTTTAAATCTGTAGTAACTATAAAAATATTTTTAATTTTTTTTAAAAAAATTAATTTTTTTTTTAAAATTTTTTAAAAATGTTTTTAGGTATTTTTTATTTTATTTTTTAAAATTAAGAGTTTTTTTAAACGGTGTTCAAAGATAAAAGGATATTCTTGAAATAATTTTGAAAGTTTAAGGATATTTTGAAACAAAATTAAATAAAATATTAACGGTTTCAATTCAAAATTAATGTCATATATATTTGAACTAAGGTCGTTTTGGATTTTTTTTTTTTTTTAATTTAAGGGCATTTTTTAGTTTAAGGATATTTTAAAGATAAAATTAATTTAATAATATATATATATTTTAATATTTAGGGTTTAAATTTCCTATAAAAATTGATTTTTTTTAAATTTTTTATTTATTTATATTTTTTGGTTGAAAATAAAGGAAAAGATCCCTAAAATTACACAAGCGGCGAGGAATGGCAAAGAAAACCCTGCGAGTTACCTTTTTCATTTGACACTTCCTTTAATCTCTCGCTCATAACCAAAGGGTCGGCTAGTTTCAGTCGCAAAACAGGGCAAATCTTGGTTGATACTCAATTTCTTCAAAGAACCCACAGACCTTCAAGTCTTCTCTTCTCAGTGTACTGTTAGTAAGTCTTGATCACAGGGTTCTTCCATTTACAATTTTCCTGTTCCTCTTAGTTCAGCTTTGGGAGAATCATCCCATAATTTGCTCACTCGTTTCCCTCTGTTTTGTTTGATTTACATTACGCTTTAATTTTTTGTTCTTCTGTTTTGTTATAGGAAGCGCCGCCGAGGAGGGTTTTTCAATCATGGCTGATGAAAATCACACTGAAATTCGTGTCCCTGAAGATGGGGCCTCAGAACCCAGTAATGGGAATGAACCAGATTCTGTTGAACTTGCTTCTAAATCGCAAAAGGATGAAGATGATTTGAAAGGTGAATTGTTTTGCCTTGTGAATGATGTTCGTGGGTCAAGGTTTCTTATGCTTCTGAATAGTTATAATAGAAATTCTTAAAGGAAGATTAAAGTTTTTATATCCTTTGGTTGTGTATACTAATGGGGCTTTGATGGGAAGATAAAGTATATGACGTTGTATCTGTTTTTCTTAAATAGATTTAGAATGATTGTTATTGTAGTTTATTAATTTTCGAGTGTAGAGTTTAGAGATCATCATTGTGAGATCCCACATCGGTTGAGGAGGAGAACGAAACATCCGTTATAAGGGTGTGGAATCCTCTACCCTAGTAGACGTGTTTTACAAACCTTGAGGGGATGCTCGAAAGGGAAAGCTCAAATAGGATATCTACTAGCGGTGGGCTTGGGCTGTTACAAATGGTATTAGAATCAGACATCGGCCGATGTGCCAACGAAGAGGTTGAGCCTCGAAGCGGGTGGACATGAGGCGGTGTGCCAACAAGAATGCTGGACCTTGAAGCGGGGTGGATTAGGGGGTCCCACATCGATTGGAGAGAGGAATGAGTGCCAGCGAGGACGCTGAGCCTCGAAGGGGGTGAATTGTGAGATCCCATATCGTTTGGGGAGGAGAACGAAGCATCCTTTATAAGGGTGGAAACCTCTCCCTAGCAAACTTGTTTTACAAACCTTGAGGGGAAGCTCGAAAGGGAAAGCTCAAAGAGGACAATATCTGTTAGCGGTGAGCTTGGGCCATTACAAATGGTATCAGACCAGACATTGGGTGATGTGCTAGTGGAGAGGCTGAGCCCCAAAGGGGGGTAGACACGAGGCGGTGTGCCAACAAGAACGCTGGGCCCCGAAGGGGGTGGATTGAGGGGTCCCACGTCGATTGGAGAGAGGAATGAGTGCCAGCGAGGACTCTAGGCCCCGAAGGGAAGTGGATTGTGAGATTCCACATCGGTTGGGGAGGAGAACGAAGCATCCTTTACAAGGGTGTAGAAACCTCTCCCTAGCAGACACGTTTGAAAAACTTTGAGGGTTTACCGATGCTTGTAGCTCTCATCGCAACGTAAACCTTAACTTTGTACCCTATCAAATGTTTATTAAATTTGATATAACTAGTGGTTGTATCTACTTCCATTTTATTGATGGTTTACTGATGCGTGCAATTGGTTGATATTTCTCCGTCATTTTGCAGAAGGAACAAAGAAAAAGAAGAAGAAAAATAAAAGCAAGTGAGAACTCTTTATGTTTAGTACATTGTTTCTTGTGTGTGTATGCTTTCCCTTAGGTTGGGGTGTTGATTGGGGTGTTGATGGATATTGCAAGGCTATCTTTAAGTTCGATAATTTTTTTTTTACATGAATAGGAAAAAGAAAGAAGCGCCTCAACAGAAAGATCCACCGTCTATTCCCGTCGTTGATCTTTTCCCGTCCGGGGATTTTCCAGAGGGTGAAATTCAACAGTACAAGGATGAGTGAGTATAATTCTTGATTTTAATGCTGCATAGTAATAGTTTTCTTGTCTAATATTATGGTTCAAAACATATGTTGTTTTGGATTGAATTGAGAAATCAAGAATAATATATTAAACACGGTATGTGTTGTGTTGCCCACCGCTAGCAGATATTGTCTTCTTTGGGCTTTCCCTTTCGGGCTTCTCCTCAAGGTTTTTAAAACGCGTATGCTAGGGAGAGGTTTCCACACCCTTATAAAGAATGTTTCGTTCTCCTCCCCAACCAATGTGGGATCTCACAATCCACCCCTCTTCGGGGTCCAGCGTCCTTGCTGACACTCATTCCCTTCTCCAATCAATGTGAGACCCCCAATCCACCCCCTACGGGGCCCAACATCCTTGCTGGAACACTACCTCATGTCCACCCTCTTCGGGACTTAGCCTCCTCGCTAGCACATCGCCCGGTATCTGGCTTTGATACCATTTGTAATGCCCCAAGCCCACCGCTAGTAGATATAGTCCTCCTTGGGATTTCCCTTTGGGGCTTCCCCTCAAGGTTTTTAAAACATGTCTGTTAGGGAGAGATTTCTACACCCTTATAAAGAATGCTTCGTTCTCCTCTCCAACCGATGTTGGATCTTATATCCACTTGTAACTTGTAAGTTGTCTTTCAAAGTAAATGGAAAAACACAGGAGCTTTACATGTGTACTTGTTGTTGTGTTATTTTTGCATTATTGCAAGTGTACGAGTCAAGTTTTAATATTGTGATTTGAGGACATGGTATTGTCCACATGGGTGGTCTCTTAAACTCGCCCAATTTTATTTGGAGAACGAAATCGAATGATGGTTGAAAAAATAAGTAAAGCAATGGTTAAAAGTAAAGATAGAGACAAGCTCGAGAGAATATCCTACGGAGTTGATCTCGCCTATTAGCCAACAAGTAAACTACTTAAATATCCAATATTCCGTGGAAGTTTATATCATGAATGACTCTTTCTTCTCTACTTAGTAACCTATGGAGGACTACATCCGAAGAGAAGAGGGAGTTGGAGCGCCTTGAAAAGCCAATCTATAATTCTGTTCGCCGAGCAGCTGAAGTTCATCGTCAGGTAATGTAACTTGATCATATTCATGGTTATGTTGCCATATCGTGTGGACTAATGAGACTGCTGTTAGTATGAATTACCTAACGTTTTTTTTCCGCTCTTTGCTATTAGGTAAGAAAATACATAAAAAGCATACTAAAGCCAGGGATGTTGATGACTGACCTGTGTGAGACATTAGAGAACACAGTTAGGAAGCTCATATCTGAGAATGGCTTGCAAGCTGGCATAGCATTTCCTACAGGATGCTCTTTGAACTGGTAAAATATTAAAGAAGTAGCTTCAAATATGTGTGTGTGTATAGTTCTTCAGTATTTGTTGATAGATTAGGCTTCTTTTCTTTCAGGGTTGCTGCTCATTGGACTCCTAATACTGGAGATAAGACTGTTCTTAACTACGACGATGTAATGAAATTGGATTTTGGAACACATATTGATGGTATATATATATAGATATATATATATATATATAATTTTTGTTTCGGTTCTTGTTGTATTATATGGATCATATCTGTAACAGTCCATGATCACCGCTAGCAGATGTTATCCGCTTTGGCCCGTTAAGGGGAAGCCTAAAAGGGAAAACCTAAATCCTCCGCTAGTAGATATTGTCCACTTTGGCTCGTTGAGGGAAAGCCCAGAGAGAACAATATCCGTTAGCGGTGGGCTTGAGCTGTTACAAAAGACGAGTTTTAAAACATTGAAGGGAAGCCTAGAAGAGAGACCCAAATAGGTCAATATCTGCTAGTGTTACAATATCATATTCTAGAAGTCGCTGAAACTGGTTTATTGGTGAGTGCAGGATGCATAGTTGATTGTGCATTTACTGTTGCATTCAATCCTATGTTTGATCCACTACTTGAAGCCTCGCGTGAGGCAACTAACACTGGCATCAAGGTAATGTTAATTATCCTGTCTGCTGGCAGTCACTATAATATTTTGATTACTCTGCCTTGATGAAGTATATTATCCGCAGTGGTTGAACAAATTGTGAGAAAACGCTGAGTTGTATATCAAGTTATTAACAATGAATATCAATCCATTTGTGAAAAAGTTTGATAGAATATTTTTATTCCATGTTCTTGAATTTTGCATTTCAAATAACTAGAATTTTATTTATATATATTCCGAATGAATTTGATTGTTTCTTGAACCTCTACAATTAACTATCTTTTATTTCTTTAGGAGTCTGGAATCGATGTACGGCTTTGTGACGTTGGTGCTGCAATCCAGGAGGTCATGGAGTCGTATGAGGTTGAAATTAACGGAAAGGTGTTTCAAGGTACGAGTATTTCATTTGTCATCAAAGTAGAAGTCATTCGTTATCTTTTAAAAACTCAGAGTTCTCATGTGAGATCTACATTGGTTGGAGAGGGGAATGAAACATTTTTTATAAAGGTATGGAAACCTCTCTCTACCCAATGCGTTTTAAAACCTTGAAGGGAAGCCTAGAAGGGAAAGCCCAAAGAGGACAAGATCAGCTAGCGGTGGGCTTGAGTTGTTAAATGGTATTAGAGCTAGACACTGGATTCTGTGCTAGCAAGGACGCTAGGCCTCAAAGAGGGGTGGATTATGAGATCTCACGTCGGTTGGAGAGGGGAACAAAGCATTCCTTATAAGGGTGTGGAAACCTCTCTCTACCATATGCGTTTTAAAACCTTGAGGGGAAGCCCAGAAGAGAAAGCCCAAAGAGGACAATATCTACTGGCGGTGGGCTTGGGCTATTACATCTCAACTCACCTGTTCTTTATTATGTTGATGCAAACAATGTTGTTACCCTCACCGAAGATTATATTTCATGAAAATTAGATTTTAATGAACGATATTTTTCTCTTTTCAGTTAAAAGCATTCGAAATTTAAATGGACATAGCATTGGTCGTTACCAGATCCATGCTGGTAAATCCGTTCCCATTGTGAAAGGAGGGGAGCAAACCAAAATGGAAGAAGGTGAATTCTTTGCTATCGAAACGTTTGGATCGACGGGTAAGAAAGTACGCAGCTCGGAAGTTATTGCTATTTATTAGGGCTGCCCCTGTTGATAGGGTAGTTCATCTGTGTTTTATCCAGGGAAAGGATACGTTAGAGAAGATCTTGAATGTAGCCATTACATGAAGAACTTTGACGTTGGCCATATACCACTGAGGTTGCCAAGAGCGAAGCAATTATTAGCCACCATTAATAAGAACTTCTCAACATTGGCATTCTGCAAACGATATCTCGATCGTCTCGGCGAGACGAAATATCTAATGGGATTGAAGAATTTGTGTGATTCCGGAATCGTTCAGGTGCTCCTCTTATACCTATTGTCTCGATATCTTCGATATATTATTAAGAGATGAATTCATATGACTTAGATCAGAGTTTGTCTAGTTTCCCTTCTGTTAGTTCACCATGTTATATTTAGCACGTTAGTTCGTTCTGACTTCGATATCGATTTTGATTGCTGCTCGTGTGTTCGGGAGTGCTTTTAGCAAGAACCATGTTTATATATATGTATATCCGTAGCAACGTGTCGGTCGATAATTCGGTTCTTTTCTCAGGCCTATCCTCCGTTGTGCGACTCAAAGGGCAGCTATGTTTCTCAGTTTGAGCATACCATTTTACTAAGGCCAACCTGCAAAGAAGTGATTTCCAGAGGTGATGACTATTGATATACTACTGTGGTGTGGCAGTTCCAAAGCCTTTCTCATTGACATGGTTACTTATGAGCATTGGTTTAAGTTACATCTTTTTGTATGATATTTGGTTAGTTCAAGAAGATCAAATACAACAAATTGTTATATTTTTATATAGTTCTTATGTTCTTTTGATACTTCAAATTACTCGAGCAACTCTAAAATCAGTAAAAAGATCGAAAATTTTGAGTTTTTGTTCTTGACAGTCTTAACCATTAAATTAAGTTCAAGTTAACATCGATGATTCGTTTGAGATTGTTATAGCTTTTAACTCGTCAGGACGATTGTTATAGCTTTTAACTCGTCAGGACGATGGATTTATGGAACGGGTATTAAACCAAGGGATAAAATGGCTTCAAAAATGAAGAAAATTTTGTAGTAATATCATGTTTGGACTAAATTAAATGATGGATGAACGCATAAAAATAGAAAAAATTTATTCAGTGATTATATGTCCAAATATTAATAAATTTTCGTAACCAACGCAAAGCTTTGAACTGGTTTGTATTGTGAAGTTTTGATCTTTAGCTGAGATCCCAAAACTCGCTTGTGTGCTGTGATCGTATATACTCTTCTGATTGGCGCATCTTCTTCCAAATCACATATCAAAAGGGTTATTACCGACCAATCAGGCCGCCGTTTGAGTTCGATTGCCGATCATGGGGTTGGGATCCCTCGCTTCCAGAGTTGTCAGGCCTTCTTCCAGGCTCCTCAGCTCCCAAAACCCTAGAAATCTCGTTCATTTCCGACCCATTGTCTCCACCTCTGAGCTTCACAACGCTGATGCCGCCTCCGCTGCCCAGGCCCAGGCCGATCCTGCCCCGCCTCCTCCTCCTCGTACCCCCGTTGGTGGCGCCCGCGTCCATTTTTCATCTCCGGAGGACGCCATCGAGGTCTTCGTTGATGGGTACCCTGTCAAAATCCCTAAGGGTATGACGGTTCTTCAGGCATGTGAGATTGCTGGGGTCGACATTCCTAGATTTTGTTATCATAGTCGGCTCTCGATCGCTGGAAACTGCCGTATGTGCCTTGTTGAGGTCGAGAAATCCCCCAAACCCGTTGCTTCTTGCGCTATGCCTGCTCTTCCCGGTAATTTTTCTTTCCTAAACCGGTTTGGATAGCCATTTGTGGATGATTTTGGATCTCTACGATAGGATATGGATTAATTGGCTCTTGATTTTGGTTTTCTTAGATTTGCACCATGTAAATTGATAAGGGATTGATTTGCCTGTGGCTATGGTTTTCTTATATGTTTTATTGTATAGATGATTCAGTGCTTCTGTGCAGGATACCCTGTTTCATCCATTGAAGCCAAATTTAGTTTTTGAATCACTATATGGTTTATTGAGTATAATCTTGAGTGATGAATGAGAAAGCAATTTATCTGAATATATCTGCTTCCTAGGAATGAAAATTAAGACTGATACGCCACTGGCGAAAAAGGCTCGAGAAGGCGTGATGGAATTCTTGTTGATGAATCATCCATTGGATTGTCCAATTTGTGATCAGGGTGGAGAATGTGATCTTCAGGATCAGTCTATGGCATTTGGGTCCGATCGTGGTCGGTTTACTGATGTGAAGAGATCAGTGGTCGACAAGAATCTCGGCCCGCTTGTGAAAACTGTAATGACACGATGCATTCAGTGTACCAGGTGAGATTTTGTAGTTTTGTAGTCTTTGGAGGGAAATTGTTTGATTTAAAGGAACACCGTTATATAGTCCTAACTTACAAAGTTTCTATGGCTTTTAAAATTCGAACACCTACGTTGGAATTATGAACTTGTTAGTGACATCAAGGACTGGATCAGTAACGCTCGATCTAATATGAAATTCGTACCTTGGTTTTGCTAAACGTTTTTGTAGGCATGTATGATACGGACTATTATTTCGGTTAAGATTGTAATGATCGTTTTTCTAATGGAAGGTTAAAGTAGCTATTGGTTTTCATTGTTTGGTGGATGCCTTATTCATTAATGTTTATCAAATGCTGCTCTAGTCGTTCGGCTTTTTTCTGTAATTTGTCTAACCGTTATATCTTTACGAAAATACCTAATCTGAAGGATATCCATTACCCTGCAGGTGTGTAAGATTTGCTACAGAGGTTGCTGGGGTTCAGGATCTTGGCATGTTAGGTCGTGGTAGCGGTGAAGAAATTGGGACTTATGTTGAAAAGCTAATGACTAGTGAGCTATCAGGGAATGTCATTGATATTTGTCCTGTGGGCGCATTGACGTCAAAACCTTTTGCTTTTAAAGCCAGGAATTGGGAATTGAAGGGTACCGAGAGCATCGATGTTACTGATGCAGTTGGATCCAACATTCGTATCGATAGTCGAGGTCCTGAGGTTATGCGTATCGTGCCTCGATTAAATGAGGTACGTTTTGAGATCTCTCATGTCTACGTAGTTATTTTAAAGAATTGCTTCTGAAATGATGTGTACATCTGTTATGTTGGATTTCAATATTCGTTAGAAAGTCGAACCACATTCATAGCATGTTTTAAATGATTACTCCCAATAAGTTACCGAGCGTACGAATTTTGACAATTTTTCAACGTACAAACTTCGTCGAAGCTTTGACCTATAAAACTCTGTAGATTCATCATTCGTATTGAAGGAACAAGGGGCAGCTTGACTTGATCACCTTTACCATTTCCAGGATATTAACGAAGAATGGATATCAGACAAGACTCGCTTTTGTTACGACGGTCTCAAGAGACAGAGATTGAATGACCCAATGATCCGTGGTGCTGATGGACGCTTTAAGGCTGTCAGCTGGCGCGATGCCCTTGCTGTGGTTGCTGAAGCTGCCCATCAGGTTAAACCCGAGGAAATCGTCGGAATTGCTGGTAAACTGTCTGATGCAGAGTCCATGATTGCTTTGAAAGATCTCTTAAATAGGTTGGGATCCAATAATGTATGGTGTGAAGGAAACGGACCACAACCGAACGCAGACCTGCGTTCCGGGTATATCATGAATAGCGGTATTGCTGGTCTAGAGAAGGCAGATGTCTTTCTTTTGATAGGCACTCAGGTACTTCTATTTCATTCTCTCTTCTTTCAGTGTCAATGGGAATCAAATTAGTCTTCTTCTGATCTCCTTAGCTTACTCTTAATATATTTCTGATCATTTCAATGAATTTCGTTCGTCGGTTTTCATTCTCACTGACTTATGATGCGCTTAGATCTCGTATAAACGCTTGTGGATTATAGTCTGATGAGATCGTGTTGGATTTGTGTTCTTATATGTTCTATTATCATTTTTTGCCCCTTACTATTTCAAACTAAACTCTGCCAGCCAAGGGTTGAAGCTGCTATGGTGAATGCAAGAATCCGAAAGACTGTAAGAGCAACTCACGCTAAAGTCGGTTATGTTGGCCCGCCGACAGATTTCAACTATGATCATCAGCACCTCGGGACTGGACCTCAGGCGCTTGTTGACATAGCCGAGGGTCGCCATCCCTTCTGCTCGATCCTCAAAAACGCCAAAAATCCAGCTATCATTGTTGGTGCTGGACTTTTCGAAAGAAAGGACAAAGATGCAATCTTTTCTGTAGTTGAAAACATTGCCAAACAAAATAATGTGGTCAGACCTGATTGGAATGGTTACAATGTATTGCTTTTGAATGCTTCTCAAGCTGCAGCTCTCGACCTCGGACTTGTGCCAGAATCAATAAATAGCGTCGAGTCTGCTAAGTTTTTGTATTTGATGGGAGCGGATGATGTAGACTTCGAGAAGGTCCGAAAGGATGCTTTTGTGGTTTACCAAGGACACCACGGCGACAAGGGCGTCTATCGAGCTAACGTAATTCTCCCTGCAGCAGCTTTCAGCGAAAAGGAAGGAACCTACGAAAACACCGAAGGTTGCACCCAACAAACATTGCCTGCAGTGCCAACAGTTGGCGATGCACGAGAAGATTGGAAGATCATTCGTGCTCTCTCCGAGGTTGCTGGTCTGCGATTGCCATACGATTCCCTCGGAGCGATAAGGTCCCGGATAAAGACCGTGGCCCCAAACCTCTTGCAGGTAGACGAAAGAGAGGCAGCTACATTTTCTGCTTCGATTAAGCCCGAAAGCACCGAGAAGATGGAAATGGTTGATTTTGGCAGCACCATAGAAAACTTCTACATGACTGATGCCATTACAAGGGCATCAAAGATCATGGCACAATGCAGTTCATTGCTGGCTAAAAAGTGAGATTTTCTTCATTATTTTTCTTAATTATTTGCTTTATAAATATCATAGTTGTCTGCAAGGGGCTTCTCTTGTTAGACCAGATATCTGGAACGCCTTCAAGTAAGCTTCTAATAAAAGTGACCACCCTTTATTTGTTTCACTGTAACATGTTTCGCAATGGGAAACCTTTTCTTTGAAACCATGGCGTTTGAAGTTTGGTTCTTCAACATTTCTCTTATAAAAGATACCTTTCTTCATCTCTATATATTTCTATATTCATAACTCTGGAAAAACACTGATACTTCGATTTAGTCTCTCTTGTTTGGGGAGCTCATTTTGAGTCGGTGATGGTATGATCAAGCACGGATTAGAAAGCCTCAATTGAAGTTCTATGACTCAGACAGAAGTTAATAAGATAGAGCAGAAGTGAAAGATGAAAGCACTGTATCGGAAAACCGGAAAACCAAACCTTTGATAGTTCAGTCTTCCTATTAGGAGTTGTGTAAGATCTGTATGCTATCTTTGGAATAGGTTTGGAATCTTTGGAATAGGTTTGGAAGGCAGGATATTGGGATCAGATTGATCACCATCATATGAGAATTGAAAGGAACTAGTGGAAGTAATGTTCCTTGCACGATATTGAAATGGTAAGAATACGGGATTTTGTTGCATTCTGCAGGATAGGACACTATCTAAGATCCCATACCCGTTGATGAGGGAAACAAAACATATTTTTATAAGGGTGTGAATACTACTCCCAAGTAGTCGCGTTTAAAATCGTGAGGCCGACGGCTAGGCTAAAACGGACAATATTTGTTAGTGGTGGGTTCAGAGACAGTTGATTACAAATTGCATCGAAGCCTAACACCGGATGGTGTGCCAGACAATATTTGTTAGTGGTGGGTTCAGAGACGGTTGGTTACAAATTGCATCGGAGCCTAACACCGGATTGTGTGCCAGACAATATTTGTTAGTGGTGGGTTCAGAGACAGTTGGTTGGAAAGGGGTATGAAACACACCGTTTTGAAACCTATCTCTAATAGACACGTTAAAGATATATGCCTCAAAGTTAAAAAATGGAACCTACCGAATTTAAGTGGTATTAATTTCCACCTATTAAACTAACCTTTTGTATTAATTACACATCAATTATGTAAATCACTCATTTAAAAGATAATATGAATAAAATCTCAATTTTTTTTGGAAAAAAAATTGCTCATAAATAAATTAATTACTTCAATTAATTTAAAAAAAACGCCCATTGAAGCGATAAGAGATAATAATAATAATAATAATAATAATAATAATAATAATAATAATAATAATAATAATAATAATAATAATTATTATTATTATTATTAATGAAAAAGTGGGACAAAAATAAAAGGGAAATGACCCCTCTCTATTAATTTAACGTCACATATAACATTACACCATACACATCAAACAGTCACAATTACGAGGCATAGAGCATATGTTGTTCATACTTCCTACAATTCATCCAACCAACCACTTACTTAATTGGTCTGAGCAGTCACTAAATTTTTTAAGCCAATATTAGTTTGATCATACTCATGTTAAGATTTAGTGTAAAGACGGACTCACCCACCTCATAGAGGTTAAATCAACGAACATATTATTGTTAAACAAAGATTTCACTCCGTTTATCACTATGAACTTAATTCAAATAATTTAATATCATACTTCTAAAACTAAATAATTACATATTTAAATTGGGTTAGTCAAACTAAAAACAAATCATTTTATTCGCTGCCATCTTCAACTTTCTACCACACATTTGTTCAAACTAAAACTAGTTCCGATTTGTATGCTACCTTGAAATAGGATTTTTAAATTCTCTACCGTACATTCAATTATACTCTCTCTCTCCTCCATTTTTACTCTCTCTATATAACCCCGACACCACCTTCCGTCCAAAAACACGTTGGGTGTGACACCCGATCAAAATACATCGAGACAACAACAAAAAGAACAGAATATTGTTTAAGGTTTCTTCGTTCGTTTTTGTTTAAGTTTTTTATTTGTTTCGGTGTATTTGGATCGTGTCTCTCAACGTCAAACCCATAATCATGTCTCTCTCTCTCCTCTTTGTGGGCCTATTCTCTCTCTTATTCTCCCCATCAAACTCCCTCCCTCTCTCCTTCCCTCTCACCTCCCGTTCTCTCTCCGAAGAACCCTCAATTTCTCCATTATACCCTTCCCTCTACTCCAAAGCCGCATCCAAACCACCCGCCAAGCTCCCTTTCAAATACTCCAATGCCCTGGTCGTCTCCCTTCCGATGGGAACGCCGCCGCAGCTGATGGACATGGTCCTAGACACCGGCAGCCAACTCTCTTGGATTCAATGCCACGGCAAAGTTAACGGAAAATCAGTTAAACCCGGAATTAAGTGGTTTAACCCTTCTCTCTCCTCCACTTTCTCTTTCCTCCCATGTAACAGCTCTCTCTGCAAACCTCGAATTCCCGATTTTACCCTTCCCACTTCCTGTGACCCACGTCGCCACTGCCACTACTCCTACTTCTACGCCGATGGGACCTTGGCCGAGGGTAATCTCGTCACTGAAAAATTCTCCTTCACCGCCTCTCCCATCGCTATCGGCTGCGTTAAGCCCTCCGCCGAAAATAGGGGTATTTTGGGAATGAATACCGGACACCTCTCCTTCATCTCTCAGGCCAAAATATCCAAGTTTTCCTATTGTATCCCGGGTCGAAGCAGGTCAGATCTAACCGGGTTGTTCTACCTTGGAGACAACCCGAATTCGGGTAAATTCAAATATGTCAACATGTTGACTTTTCCCGAAAGTCAAAACTCCCCGAATCTTGACAAATTGGCCTACACCCTCCCAATGAAGGGGATAAGAATCGGCAGAGTCCAACTCAAAATCTCTCCGGCCGTTTTTAAACCAGACCCAACTGGGTCCGGTCAGACCATGATTGATTCCGGCTCAGAGTTGACTTACTTGGTAGATGAAGCCTACAACAAAGTTAAAGCAGAGATCGTGAGATTAGTGGGGCCCATGATGAAGAAAGGATATGAATACGCCTCCGTCGCCGACATGTGTTTCGACAGTGCAATGGCGGCGGCGGCAGGGTCGAGAATTGGTGACATGTGGTTTCAGTTTGAGAATGGGGTGGAGATATTGGTTGGGAAAGGGGAAGGGTTATTGACGGTTGTGGAAAAAGGGGTGAAGTGTGTGGGGATCGGACGGTCAGGTAGGCTTGGAACTGAGAGTAATATGATCGGAAATGTTCATCAGCAGAATATGTGGGTGGAGTACGATTTGGCCAATAAGAGAGTTGGGTTTGGTGGAGCTCTGTGTAGTGGATTGAAGGCATGACCATAGACGGTGAAGATTCATACAATCATATATTTCATTGCGATGGTGTGTATATAATTATATTAAGTATATGAGTATTAATAAGAATAATTAATTTCTCTCCCAATTCGTCACTACATGTATGGTTATTTATAAAGTGCGGAAAAAATTATATCATGAACTTAAATGTTCGTAAAATCTATTTCAATGAACTTAAAACACGTGCACATGGTAGACCTTAAAGTAGATTCACGTACACCTATATAAACCATTAGGCGGGCTCGTATATGTACCCATAGACCTACCTTTCTTCAACGAGCATACAATCATGCTTCAGGAAAATTTGTAGAAGGAAAGGAGCGTGCATAATAACATGACATACATATTATCGTAATATATGCATCCATACTCATCATAAGGGAGAAGTATCTTGATGCACGGGACACACAAAGTTCACAAAACTTTAAATCATGACATATAAGTTTGATGCGGGTCTTACCTTCGTTCTTTCATAAATATAACTTTCGTGAATAGCTGTGACACTCGAGTAAATGAGGGGTACATAAATGAACCGAGACTACATCTCTTCAACAAGATGCACTTTCTTTTGGATGATACTATAACATACATGGCTTAACAATATTTCTCAATTTTAAAGAGAACACACTAACTATATCGTGCATGATGTCACAATCGCACTCGTGCATGATGTCACCATTGCACTTGACGTCCAAATTTCTCACAACTGACTTGTTTGCTTCGTTAGAACAAGTGTACAATCGCACTTTGCAAAAGATTTAGAATATGTGAATGAAGAAATATATTTGAAAATGATTTGAAAATGGAAGAAAACAACGTTAAAAAGAAAACGTTACATGACTTGTTACATGACTATAAGTGAAAACAACGTTACGTGACTATAAGTGAAAACAACGTTACATGACTATAAGCGAAGTGAAGTAAAGGCTTATGCAACCAGGAACATGTAACCAGGGACAACAACATGCAACCATATGCAACCAGGAACATGTAACCAGGGACAACAACATGCAACCATATGCAACCAGGAACATGTAACCAGGGACAACAACATGCAACCATATGCAACCAGGATTCCATATGCAACCAGGATTCCATATGCAACCAGGATTGAGACATCTGCCATGCAACCATGCAACCAGGGTGGATAACCAAGATTGATACATCTACATCTGCCATGCAATAACCAGGGACAACATGCAACCATATGCAACCAGGATTGAGACATCTGCCATGCAACCATGCAACCAGGGTGGATAACCAAGATTGAGACATCTGCCATGCAACCATATGCAACACACCTTGTACAAGCATGACCATGACACATGGCATAACGTATAGAGGAATCATGCATCATACAACATCGAAGTAATCACAAGATACATAACATAACACGTATGTCTAATGGTATCCCACATAACATAACGCAACTTTCGTTATAACATAACATAACACCACACACGTCAAATAGTCACAAATACGACACGTGTAAGGAGCATAGAATGTTGTTCATACTTCATACCGTTCATCCAACCAATCCAATAATTAAACCACTAACTTGGTTAGCCCAAGCAATCACTAAAATTTCTAAGTTGATATTCGTTTGATCCTACTCATCGAGGTTTAGTTCTGAAACTGGCTCCCAACATCATTAAGGTTTGATCCTACTCATCGAGATTAAATCTACTATCATATTATTATTAGACAAGGATTTCACTCTGTTGATAACCGTCAACTTAATTGAATTCATTGAATCTATCACATGTACGGTCAAACTAAAAACAAACAATTTTATTCTCGGTGGTGATCTTCAAACTTCTACCACACATTGTTAAAACTACAACGTTCTTGATTTATACTACCTTGTAATAGGATTTTAAGTTCTCCACCGTACGTTTAATTATGCTCTCTCTCTATATAATCCGAACACCACCTCCTTCCAAAAATACGTTGGATATGACGCACGATCGAAATATATCGAGATAGTAACTCAAGAAACTCTCCTATCAAACTGTTCTTTTTTGTTTCGGTGTATTTCGATCGTGCGTCGTATCCAACGTCGAAACTCTTACGAACCCATAATCATGCCTCTCTTTCTCCACTTTCTCTCCCTATTCTCTCTCTTCTTCTCCCCATCAAACTCCCTCTCTCTCACCTCCCATTCTCTCTCCCAAAAGCCCTCCCTTTCCTCATCCTCTGCCTCCGCCAAGCTCCCCTTCAAATACTCCAATGCCCTTGTCGTCTCTCTTCCGATGGGAACGCCGCCGCAGCCGATGGACATGGTCCTAGACACCGGCAGCCAACTGTCCTGGACTCAATGTCGCGGCGAGGTAAATGGAAAATTAGTGAAGCCAGGAATTACCATGTTTGACCCTTCTCGCTCCTCCTCTTTCTCTCTCCTTCCTTGTAACACCTCTCTCTGCATACCTCAAATTCCCGATTTTACCCTTCCCACTTCTTGTGACCAACGTCGCCTCTGCCACTACTCCTACTTCTATGCCGATGGGACCTTGGCCGAGGGTAATCTCGTCACTGAAAAATTCACCTTCTCTAATTCCTTAATTACCCCTTCCATCATTCTCGGCTGCGCTAAGGCTTCCACCGAAAATAGGGGTATTTTGGGAATGAATACTGGACGCCTTTCTTTCATCTCCCAGGCTAAAATATCCAAGTTTTCATATTGCATCCCCGGTCGAAGCGGGTCGGATCCAACCGGGTTGTTCTACCTTGGAGACAACCCGAATTCAGGTAAATTCAAATACGTCAACATGTTGACTTTTCCCCAAAGTCAACGCGCCCCAAATCTTGACAAACTGGCCTATACCCTCCCAATGAAGGGAATAAGAATAGCCAAAAACCAACTCAACATTTCCCCAACCGTTTTTAAACCGGACCCATCTGGGTCCGGTCAGACCATGATCGATTCCGGCTCGGATTTGACGTATTTGGTAGATGAAGCTTACAACAAGGTTAGAGCAGAGATAGTGAGATTAGTGGGGCCCATGATGAAGAAAGGATACGAATACGCCTCCGTTGCCGACATGTGTTTCGACGGTGCAGTGGCGGCTGCAGCCGGGCAGGGGATTGGCGACATGTGGTTCGAGTTTGAGAATGGAGTGGAGATATTGGTCGGGAAAGGGGAAGGGTTATTAACCGAAGTCGAAAAAGGGGTGAAGTGCATAGGAATCGGACGGTCAGATAGGCTTGGGACTGGGAGTAATATAATCGGTAACGTTCATCAGCAGAATATGTGGGTGGAGTATGATTTTACCAATAAGAGAGTTGGATTCGGTGGAGCTGAGTGTAGTGGATTGAAGGCATGACGATGAACCGTGAGTTTCATACAATCATAACAATAATTTTATGTATGTATTTATATTTTCAAATTTTGTTAAAATAAAACAAAATTTGTTGTAATATGGGAAAATAAATACTTATTATTATTGATCTCTTTTTGTGCCTGATGACTCATTAGAAAATAAATATTAATTAATTGGTTCCTTTTTCTGAAGTATATGAGTATTAAAACACTTCCTCGGTCTATAATGTGTTAACAAATTCATTAAAAACATTTCGTAAACGATATCATGAACTTAAACGTTCGTAAAATCCATTTCAATTAACGAAAATTCTATGATGTAACTTAAGGGCTTCAATATAAACATAAGTATCGCTATCCTAGATTCGATTCCATGGTTTTCGTAGCGACACCGTCATCCTTACAGGGGTGTCTTACCTTTACTTGAAAAAATAACACGTGGCTTGAGTATTTAAAAATATTCGTAAGTAACCCTATTTTTTAGGTCAGAAAATGCAAATACATTCAATCATGTTCGGACCTATCATTTCATTATCATCATGACGTTGGTCTCACTTTCTAGTTCAGGCAGGGTGGATGTATACTACTTCTCTATACATGGTATACACTCGTGCACATGGACCCCGAGGTAGACTCGTATACGTACCCCTGAACTAGGTTTTTGACTAGTGCACACTCGCACGGCTGAAAAAGTCACAGATGGTGTACACAATATTGTATTATATGCATTCGTACTCATCACAAGTGCGAAGTATCTTGACGCACATGACACACAAAATGCATGAAGTCCCCACAACTTTAAACCATGAAATATACGTATGACGTGGGTCGTACCTTCGTTCTTTCATAAACATAAGTTTCATGAATAACATACATGACTAAACAATATGAAGAGCATATGCTAATATTAGTGTGCAGACATAAGGTATAATATAAAGACATGTAACAGAACATATACATCGCATGGTATCACACATAATAAAAAACAACTTTCGTCAACAGCATAACATAAAATCATACACGACAAACAGTCACAAAGCATGACACGGTTGGGGGTCACAGAGCACACATCGTTCATATTTCATACAATTCATCCAATCAATCCAATAGTAAACCCACTTAATCAGTTGACCTAAGCCGTCACTAAATTTCTCGAGGTTTAGTTTCGAAACGGACTCCCAAACTCATATAGGTTAAATCTACGATCACATTATTAGTAAAAAAAAAACTTCCACTCACAGGGTAACTTAATTCAATTCATTTAATATAATATTGTAATTCTAAACTAAAAAAATTATTTACATATTCAAATCCTATTTAAAGAGAAACTAAAAATAAATCATTTTATTCTCAGCTCCCTCCTGTCCTAGAATTTCTACCACACGCAGTCAAACTAAACTAAACTTGGTCGCTTATTTGTATACTATCTTAAAATAGGGTTTTTGAATTCAATTCTTATTTTATTTTATGCTCTCTCCCTATATAATTCCAACGGTAGTTCATTCCAAAAACACTTTGGATATAATCCACTGTCAAAAAATTCCAAAAAACACATTGGATATAATCCACTGTCAAAATATATCGAGACAACAACGGAGCGAATAGAAAAACATTGTTTAAGGTTGTAAGCTGTTCTTTTATTTGTTTCGGTGTATTTGGATTCGATTGTGCCGTATCCAACGTCGAAACCATCGGAAACCCATAATCATGCCTCTCTCTCTCCTCCTCTTTGTGGCCCTACTCTCTCTCTTATTCTCCCCATCAAACTCCCTCTCTCTCTCCTTCCCTCTCACCTCCCTTCCTCTATCCCAAGAACCCTCCTTTTCCCTCTCCTCCAAAACCTCACCCCTGGACTCGGCGAAGCTCCCCTTCAAATACTCCAACGCCCTGGTGGTCTCTTTCTCCATTGGGTCGCCGCCGCAGCCGATGGACATGGTGCTAGACACCGGCAGCCAACTCTCTTGGGTTCAATGCTACGGCAAAGTAAGGAGGAGGACAGAATCAGTGATTAATCGATTTGACCCTTATCTCTCCTCCACTTTCTCTCACCTCCCCTGCAACAACTCTATCTGCAAACCCCGAATTCTCGATTTTACCCTTCCTACCTCTTGTGATCGATATCGCCGCTGCCACTACTCCTACTTCTACGCCGATGGGACCTTGGCTGAAGGTAATCTCGTCACTGAAAAAATCACATTCTCTAATTCCTTAACTACCCGCTCCCTCGTTCTCGGCTGCGCTACGGCCTCCACTGAAAACAGGGGTATGTTGGGAATGAATAAGGGACGCCTCTCCTTCATTTCCCAGGCCAGAATATCCAAGTTTTCCTATTGTGTCCCGGATCGAATCGGGTCGGATCCAACCGGGTTGTTCTACCTCGGAGACAACCCGAATTCGGGTAAATTCAAATACGTCAAAATGTTGACTTTCTCCAAAAGTCGACGCTCCCCGAATCTTGACAAGTTGGCCTACACCCTCCCAATGAAGGGGATTAGAATAGGCAAAAACCACCTCAACATCTCGCGGGCCGTTTTCAAACCGGACCCATCTGGCGCCGGTCAGACCATGATCGACTCCGGCTCGGATTTGACGTATTTGGTAGATGAAGCTTACAGCAAGGTTAGAGCAGAGATAGTGAGATTAGTGGGGCCCATGATGAAGAAAGCATATGAATTTGCTGGCGTTGACATGTGTTTTGACGGCGCAGAGGCGGCGGTGGTGGGTCGGAGAATTGGCAACATGTGGTTCAAGTTTGAGAATGGGGTGGAGATATTGGTCGGGAAAGGAGAAGGGTTATTGACGGAAGTGGAAAAAGGGGTGAAGTGTGTGGGGATTGGACGGTCAGATAGACTTGTGACTGAGAGTAATATAATCGGGATCGTTCATCAAAAGAATATGTGGGTGGAGTACGATCTGGCCAATAAGAGAGTTGGGTTCGGTAAAGCTGAGTGTAGTAGATTGAAGGCCTGGTAATGGACTGAACATCATATAATAATTCGTATTTTCACGATTTAGTTATGAAAATGGATAAAAACATAAAAAATATATATATATTCACTTTAAACCAACCTCTATGGCTCTTCAAAACCAATTCAGTAATCTCTATTTTATATGATTGTTAGAGAGCACAACTACATCAACAAGGTGGTTGCTTGATAAAAAAAAAAAAGAAGTTAGAATTACTTAGCTGAGTGATTACTGAATTATCGGTGTCATACAATTACTTAGCTGAGTGAGATACTAGAGGATTACGTACCATATGAGTAGACCCGACAAAATCTTGCGCACCATATGAGCAGGCCCGACAAAATCCTTGATAGCCTCCTTGATTTCTCCATAGAGAGAAATATGACAACAGTTCCCATGAAAACTCAAATCCTTCGTCCCATGAAAACTCTATCCTTCCCAAATATAATATAATGATTAATTTATACAATTCCCAAAATAAATAAATAAAACATTAATGTCCACACATCTTAAATTAAATCATACGTCATCATCATGATTAAATTGTATACAACTGTTTATTGTGCATAAACCAACGGTAGGACATTTCTATAAATAATTAAAAAAAAAAAAAAAAAAAACCAATGGTATGAGAAGAAAAAAGATTACCAAGCAGCTCTTTTATTGCAAGTAAACATCACTTTAAGGCTTGCGCCAATATGCAGAATAGGGAAATGGGAAAAAAAACCAACATAAATAATTAAGAAATGGAAGAGAGATGAAGTTAGTAGGGAACCTTCCCATGTTGCTGCGGTAGATGAAGAGAAGCCATTAAGCCATACTAATGTTCCAGGCCTGAATAAGTAACAAGATTTTTAACTTTTTTGTTTTCTGTATGGAGACAATTCGACCTCAAGGCGACTGATTTCATCCTGTAGATCTTGTGAACTCATTCTTCTCTGCCTACTCGTCTTGTCATCGCTAATCAGGATCGAGAGACGCTTCAAACAAGAGAAGTACTCAGCCTTGACTTCAGGAGTTTCAAAAGTTGAACCTTTGAACTGCATTTGTGTGATCATTCATAATTTGGTTCAAGATCTCTAGAACATGTTCAAATACAAATGTACCAATGTTTTTGAGAGCCCTAATTGTTGTTAACACGTATTAAAGAGTGGGTAAAAAGGGGATGTAACAGTTACTTCAGGCTGTTCTTCAAGACCACAAATTCCATGAGCATTGTAGAGAGTATTTTAAATGTAATTTTATACAATAGTTGATAAACCTATTCCACAAAAATGCATCCAACCATATTTCGAAGTCTCTTTTTTCTCTTTTTGGTTCTACAGGGGTGAAGGTTTGAATCTTCGATCTTTAAGATCAGTAATGTCTTCAGAGATATATTCAAGTCGGCTATTTCAAGTCATTTTTGTTAGATGATGAAAGTCCCACATCAACTAATTTAGGGAATGATCGATCATGGATTTATATAATCAAAGAATTGTTAGACGAACACGACTCTCCACGATGATATGATATTGTCCGCTTTGAGCATAAGCTCTCATGGCTTTGCTTTGGGCTTTTCCCCAAAAGGTCTCATTCTCATGGAGAGAGTATTCTTTGATTATAAATTCATGACCATTCCATAAGTTAGCCGGTGTGGGACTTTCATCATCTAACACCTCCCCTCGAACAAAGTACGCCTCCCCTTAATCGAGACTCGACTCCTTTTTCTTTTGGAGTCTTAGTCAATTTTGACTATGCCTTCGAGGAGGCTCGACTCCTTTTCTTTTGGAGTCCTTTGTTCGACATTTGAGGATTTACCAATCTATTGGCACAACTAAGTTTAAGGCATGACTCTGATACCATGTTAGACGAACACGACTTTCCACAATGGTATGATATTGTCCACTTTGAGCATAAGCTCTCATGGCTTTGCTTTGGGCTTCCCCAAAAGGCCTCATTCCAATGGAGAGAGTATTCTTTGATTATAAATCCATGATCATTCCCTAAATTAGCCGATGTGGGACTTTTATCATCTAACAGGAGTCCAACCTTCCTCGAAGGCATAGTAAAAAATGACTAAGACTCTAAAGGAGTCGAGCCTCGATTAAGGGGAGGCGTACTTTGTTTGAGGGGAGGTGTTAGATGATGAAAGTCCCACATCGACTAATTTAGGGAATGATCATGGATTTATAATCAAAGAATACTCTCTCCATTGGAATGAGGCCTTTTGGGAAAGCTCAAAGCAAAACCATGAGAGCTTATGCTCAAAATGGACAATATCATACCATTGTGGAGAGTCGTGTTCGTCTAACAATTAATAACATGAGGGAAGAACCAAGCCCGACAACAGAAAATAATTTTTATGTTTCAATACAGATTCTAAGAAAATATGGTCATAAAATAAAATTTTAGCTAAAAGAATTCACTTGAAAATGGTACTATCAATAAAACTACTAGAGATGTAAAGCATTTATATCAGCATTCTAAAAAACTGGAATGTTAGACATTTCCTAGAACAAAATTTAAGTATCATTTCGTAATGGTTTCATAAATTTGTCATTGTGAACATACACTAATATATCCAGCCTGTGTATAGGGATTGATTAGCAATAGAAATAAAGGTTCGTTTGATAATAATTTCAAAATGTTGGCTAGATTTTAAGAACAGAAAATAGTAATAACAATTAAGTTTTAGAAAACTAGGTTTCGAAAATGAATCTAGAAAGTAAATCACAAATTAAAGAGATTGTTGGTAAACAAGATTTCTTAAACAAAAATCAAAATTGTCATCACCCGAGTTGTCTAAAATGCATATGCAGCCATGCAGGTCACTATGTGGCCATTGATGTCAAGCTCAAGGCACAGAAATAATAACAATCATAGACCGTGTTACCTTTTGATAAGCAGAAATGCATTCAAAGAGAACATTCTCAGCCTGCACAAGCGAAGGATCCTCCTGTAATAACACATTCCGGTTACTCAAAGTGGTAGCAGAAGAGCCAACGAAATTATATTTGATGAATGAAGGCACAACAAAGACGGAACACTCGTTGCTTCTGGAATGTGACAATTGATCCAAAGGAATTCAATAAAATTAAATAAGTTTATTGTAACATCTTCTCTCTTCCCACTGTCCTCATTTTTCTAGTTTTTAGTTTTGGAAAAGTAGTCCCTTAGATTTTTGGTCTTCACTTGTTCTTCCATTGTCCCTAGGATTCAACTTGATGCCAAAAATATTTTATGAAAGATCAACTGAACTGACCGACTCTACAACAGTTCACTCTCAGTTGGATGGCTGTTCTACAAAACTCCATCATGTATATGACCTCCTTCAAGATGAGTACAACTCACCAACTGGACCCAATATTAGCCAACACATAATCCGAGGAAGTGTAAAACAAATATCTTTATCTCAACTCTGTTACATATTATATATATAATCGCATAATTCAAAAGGATTTTATGTTTGTAGGGTCAAATGGTTGTACCTAAGATCAGTTGAGATTAAGTAAACCGGCCAAGATCCTCACAGATATTAAAACATATGCACACTCATATACATACGACACCAATACTACAGTTCAGAAGCAATTGTATGTTTAGGACACCATCACTGCTAACCTTTGATACTTTCATCTCTTGCACGATGATTTCCAAATGTCCTAGAGCATCAAGGGACTGTAACTGCAAACACAATATAGATGTCCAATTGACATGAGAAAATTCCCATCCATGAGTCTTGATCTCATTGAAAGGACATAAACATAGAACGTGGATGAAACAACGGACAAACACACTGATGCACCTGGTATTTCAATTTCATGAGCTCCATTCTTTGTTTCTTTTGAAATAAAGAGAAACCTTAATTTGAGGTACTCTATTAGTTAAATTATATATGTTATATTCCTTAATATAAATGACCAACATCAAGACAACCAACATTGAGAGTAAACATTCTGTAGTGTGGATGCACATTCTCTCATATTGGTTGATATGTATGAACAACAAAATTTAATCCAACTCCCAAAATGAAAATTTGGGTTCATTGTTTGGTTATAAAAAAATAATCAACATCAAGAAGATATTGTTCTATTCTGATTTTGATTTAGAATAATTATTCACATACTCACTCATTTCATTTTGGTCGACTTCGAATAAATTTACATTTAATTAAATAGCTACATCTAAAATAGTTGTTCAGCTCAAACCTTCAAACCTATTGGCAGTACCAAGCAATGGTCTTGATGCTTAGAAGCTCATGAATTGAGTGAGTTTCTACGGATTGATAATTAGATACATAAATTTGGGCTATGGATACATTTCAAGAAAACAAATTTAACAGGCAAACGTTAAATATGACGAAACTGCCTTTCTTCATTATATAGAAAGGAAAACTGACCAGTATGAGAAGTGCAGTACGCCCGTCCCTTCTAGTTTCTCCATCTTCATGAATTTTTTTCTTCTCACCATGCTTGCTTATTTTATCTAATACTCCTCGTGATATCCTACCATTGAGTGATATTTACATAAGCTTATAGTAAAATCATAACCCAGGCTACCCAGCTTAACTACGGTGATTTGAGTCATAAAGTCATCTAGGTTAACTATCCTTATTTTTCGTGATGACTATTAAATGTGGGGAAGGATTTCGGACAATCCAATTAAATTTGTAAAGCTAACATGATTAATGGTCTATATAATTCTATCTTTCAGAAGATTAAATTCAAAAAGCTAGAGGCCTCTTATACTAGTAGGCATTTTAAATTATATGATTTCCCAATTTTACCTATTTCAAGGTGTTGACCCCCCTACATCAAGTAAAAGAATATTTCCAGTTTCCATCAAATTGTTTAAGCACAACTGCTCTTTTCCTTCCCATGTTATCCTTCTACACTTCAGCTTCTCGTACAGCAGTGGTAGGTGGCTTGTAACATATATATGACCACACTTGAACACGTTTTATCAACTCAATAACAAATAGCTAGACAAAGTAAATATTTCAGAATGTTGCTAGATGATCTCGTCATTTTTTTTTTTTTTTTTGTTCAGGAGACCAAGCTAATTTGCGAAGGGTTTTCATCATTTTCATTTTCTTCTTGAAAATCTCAAATTCGAAGATTGGCCTTCGCAAATCTATTTCTACAGAAATGCTAAGAAACTTTGATCGCAACCTGACCACTAGAAGATAGAACTTCGGCAATGGCAATGGTTACTACTATGGATATGGATGGTTTTGAAAGATTGTAGGCCCTTGAATTTCCTAACATGTTCCCATGGATTGTAGAGTCCTGAACATACGGGTTCATTTAACTATTATTCTGAATATTTATTCTCCCCGCATAATTTTCTAGTTTCTTTAATAAGTTATTTCCTTCTTAGAATTTAGCCTGCGTATATGACCCTAGAGCTGTCCTTCGGATTACGATAGAAAAGTGAAATCTCAATACAAACCTTATAGAGTTACTTAAAAGTTCTTTAGCTTTATCAATTCCAATAACTGCTTTAGAAATATCAGTCGCCTTTAGTTCTTTGGAACTTTGCATTACCACTCGAGCAATGTTAAGCATGTTAGCACCAATCTGCACCACATTAGTAGATATGGAGTTATTATTAGTCGAAGAGCAGATGTTTCAGACAAAACTGAAAAAATAATGCATTTTTCTAAAACTTCCATAATTTCCCTAACATACAAAAACAAAAATGCATTAAACAGGAAAAAAAGAGTATAGTTATTTTATTAACCACGTCCTCAGAATACAATCTGAATGTTATAATTGAAAACCTGGATGTGGTCCTTAGGAAGTAAGGTTTTCCGTGCATCAAGACACCTGAAAGATATGACTTCGTTAGAAGACTCTTTTTTGTAAGTTGCTAAAACTCAACAGTTCACCTTTCAAAAAGCTCCTGTGCTTCATTCAAGCATCCATTGGCATATAACGTTGACGCCAAGCCGTCAGCAGAATTTATAGTTTCCAGAGAATTCCAGCCCTACACCCATAAGAGATATACTGAGTTCGCCAATTGACCAAGTATGCATAGACACAAGCAGGCACATAACAGAAACAAAAAACCTATGGGGGTTAAGTATTACTAAATATCGATAGCAATGTTAGTTAAAGATTAAAACTTATAATGAACTCTATGTTACATTGCACAATATACTAAATTTTAATTTTGATAGTCATTCTGCTTCACAAGTATCAACCCCTAGCGTGTGTATAAAGGAATGATATGAAGTATTCCTTCCCTTTATCTCCCATAGTACTTTGTGGGCCGTTAGGATTTTCATGAGTTACGATTTGGAGTTTGGAACCGCTACTTTGGAATGCTTCAACCTTTGGGGAAGACTGTTGGTTAATTTAACAAACCCTAAAGTGTCACTGCCAGATCAACTGCACATAGGCTCCACACGCCACCGGAATTTCTCCAACCATTGTCGTGGTTCAACCATCCTGCTGTCCACATTCAGCTTGTATGCTTATTTTAATCAAAAGTAGCTCATATTTGGAATGATTTCAGGAAGGAAAAAAAGGGTTTTTGGTTTCCAATTCTCTCCGTACTAAATTTTTTTAGGTTACTGCTGGACTCTAATTTTGTGCATTCAAATCAAATTTTGTATCTATGTTTTCGTGAGTGTCATTTTTTTTAATGGAATGGTGGAACAAACCCCTGCAATCATATCTGATATAGTTCATTTGAGGACTAGTTTTGACGATCAAATACGAGATAGAGGGTGTGTCTTCATTGTCATAAGCTTGGTCACATGAAGTGTGATGGTAAGGACTTATTGTTTATCAAGTAGATTTTGCTAAAAAGGCCTGCCACTTTGAGCACAATATCCTCTCCTGTGGTCAGTAAAATTCCCATTCTCACCGCGTATTTCAGTAATAACTAGCTTCTGCACTGTTCACCAAACAACGGAAAAGACTATGAGTATTCATCACCAAATTTTGATCAATCTACCCTTACATGTTGCCTTGTACGCGTCATGTCAATATAGGTTAAAATCATGAAGTAGACATTCTTAAATCATGACATAAAATTGAGAGAGAGATCAAGAAGTTAGAAAAGACAAATGCATGCACTCCACATCAAAAAGGAAAAGACATTACATGAGCACTAGATCCCGAGCAAAAACTAAAGCATAAAAATATAGTAAAAAAGAAAAGATGAAGATGAACCTTTGATAATTCCATAATGTGCAAAACTTTTCTTTGCACATTCTCAGCTTCAAAGAGATTATTAGACTTCATATATATCTGGAGCATCAGGAAGACAACAAAATTATTAACGATAGCTCAAGTAGAACTATAGAATATGATTAAAAAGGGGGAAGAAATAGGAAAATTTTATAAGAGAGAACTAACATGCTCACATATGTTTCAATAATCACATATATTCAACAATCCTACTCTCCTGCTTGTAATTCATCTCCATGGACTATAAACTCTGGAGTTTTTTACTGTAACGACTGCAACTAGTACTTCTCATCTATTTGATTCACTTTATTTCTTATTATAAAGAAAAAATTAGAGACTTGAATGGTAGTCTCCATCTACTGCAAGAAAATAAACTACTAAACTAACCTAGACAATCTCCTTACAATTTGTCCCATGATCATAAAGCAAGTAATCTTTCATCTATCCTAAGCTTTCTAGAGATTCTAACTGTATAACATTTTCAAATCTCATTATAATTTTCAAAAATAAGACTTAAGAGAAAATGATTAAATGTGTTATTCTTGTTGATAACTAGGCATGTCTAACATTATCTATCCTAACAAAGGAAAGACTTCCCGAAGTGATAAAGGGTCAACTTTTTTGATACACCAAAAGAGAAGAAAAGATGGAAAGTAAAAGATTATAGGATAAAGCCTAACCTTAGCAAGATATCGCAATCTTCTGACGCAAAGAAATGACTCACCTAGGCCACCTTCCTACATGATGAAACAATACAAGGTTGTGAAACATGTAACAACGGAATTATGGTACAATGTTGATGTTGATATACCTCCAGTATCCTTATGGAATCCTGGATCAGGGCCTCAGAATCTTTTTCCTCCCCCAAAAGGTATAGCACCTGCATGGAAAACATATATTATTATTTGAAGTATCAAGACAATCAACATTGAAGCAACCAGACTTGGTCGTGTACAAGTATTTAGCTTCTGTTACTATATAAGCTGATTATTGATCTAGTGTATTTAAAAAAAAAAACAAATGTCAGTCGAAAGTCAAATATTTAGAGGATGAAAAACAAAAAAAAAGAAAAAAAAAAAAAACAATGTGCCAAAACTAATATGATAAAACAAGGATCTCAGAGCATACTATTCCAAGATGGTACATAGTATCCGCATAATCAACATGGCCATATCCGAGAACATGACCTTTGATCTGAAGGACAAAAAATCATAAGTGAGATGACAAAACAGAACAGAAATTATTTATTCGAGTACAAATGACAAGCCTCCTACCTTCAATGCTCGCTGTCAACCAGATCATATAACATCAGCCAGAAGGAAAAAAATGTTAGCATGAATTTGCACATCAAAGAATCATTAAAAGACAAAATGCAAAAAAAAAATATATATATATATTAATAACTAGGCTTCGGAATTAATTTGTACATAATATTTAAAGTAAGCATTGAAAAAAGGAGTTTATAACATCGAGAAACTATCACATATCAAATTTACTAATCTAGGGGGAAAATCATTATAAGCAGGAAAGCTATAAAAATGAAATTCTACCCTCAAATCATGAGTATGACCATAAAATTACTGGTAAATTATATTTCACTAAAACCTAATGACACCTTATAATTGTTGTTTTAATAAGAGATGAGATTGCACTAAAACAAAAGAAGAACAACCTGGGGGTTGGGGGTTAGAGAGAACCCCTCCCAAGAAAAAAAGTACTACAAAAAATCTTTCCAATTGTTGAAAAGTGTAGTAAGTTTGTAATTACTAAAGAATTTCTTGGGACTAAAAGCTCGCCAAAAAGCAGTAAGCTGTACATTTGAGTAAAAATAATAATAAAAAGAAAGACGACTTATATTCAAAGGATCTTTGGTTCCTCTCCGACCAAATATGCCACAAAAGGGCACAAATCACACGTTTCCACAAAATAATAGCTTGCTTAGACATCTTCCACCCCCAGAGAGCCTCCAAGATCCATTCTTAGATAGATATAGGTAGGCAAGCATTCAAACCAAAAGTAACCTACGCGCAATCTTTGATAGCAAAATGACAATGGAGAAAGATGTGGTCTAGATTCTCTTTACAACTCAGGCAGAGGCAAGAAAAACAGAGGGGTGATAAAGATCAATTTTTACACTTCCTTTGAAACAGCTCATGTGTGCTTGAGGCTCTATGAACAGACAACAAAAAAAAAAAAAAAAAAAAAAAAAAAAAAAAAAAAAAAAAAAAAACTGGACTTTATTTAGGTATTATAAGTGCAAAATTTCATCATAAGATCAGAACTAATTTTTGGGATTGTTTCTTCCACTTAAAAAAAAAAAAAAAAGAAAAAAGAAAAAAAAAAAGCAGACTCAGTGGAGAAGCTGCCTTTTGAATCTAGAGAGACCATATAGCCCTCTCAGAACCAAGCTGTTAAAGTTGCATTCCCGGGCTAATGTTCCACTTAATCCCCGAAGGGGTACTTGAACTCTTCTCCAACAAGGTATAAAATAACTAAGGTTTGGGCCCTCCTCGCTCTGGTTCTACTTCTGTGGGGACCAAGAAGCAAGAGCTTAGACCACCACACACTATCATCTCCAACTCCCAGCCGCACCACATCAATGGAGACAACCGCACACAATCATCTCCAACTCCCAAAAATATGAGGATGTTCGACTAGCAAAAATATGGATGGTAACCATAATGGGAACAAGTGAAAATAATTGGAATATTTTGATACCTCATAGCAATTGCCGGCTTCTTTTAGCTTCCTCTGAACTAGATAAAACTGTCCAAGATTGTGAAGTGCAGAACCAACTCTGAACAATAAGAGTTCGAATCACATCAAAGATACTTTATATATATATATAAGAAACTAGATCCGTTAAGAAAAATGATAGAGCAAAGCAGAGCTGATTTTAAAACCTTAAGACTGAAATTAATTTTGACCTTATAGTAGGCACAATATCTGAAGCAATGTGAATCAAATAAACACCACAATATTTAATCAAGCAAACATGTCTACTTTCAAATATTATATTGTCTACAGGATAAATTCATGTTCGATTGAAGATCGATTATCACATGGGTACTTTCTACAGAGCTGAACATGAATAACCTCGAAACGTTCACCCTCACTGTGACATACACATGTGTCATAGGGTAGCTCGCTTAGGTCACAGGGCCCAGGGGTGGTGGAGAGCTAACACCATGCCTCATACTAAAGTACATTTTGAGGCATTTTCAAACTGGCGGGTGTAGACATAATTTTGGCGTACGGACATACATTGTTGTGGAGCGTCCGTCCGATGTCTGATTGACACCAAATTCGGCGAGCTTTCATATTTCATAGGACGGACTTGACTCCACAACCGCATGCCCAAATTCCCTTCAAAACACCAACTTTCAAGGTTAAGGCCCCGGACCGTACCTAGCTCTTCAACAAGCCTATCTTTGACACTCTTGTCTACTCTTTACCCTTAACTTGCTTATGCCTCGTCTTCTCTTCAATACCCCTTTGTGTGTGTTAGATGATGTACCGTCCTCCTCAGTCGCATTAGGGCACTTGTCTAGACCCTCACGTGGTCGAATGGGCGCCACTTGAGGATCTCCGCTTCTTTTGTGGCAACCTGAGGGTCACAACCTACTCTCTTCATAGTAAGGTTGTGACACTAGTCATGGTCTTTGGTCAATCATTTGTGCCACCCACATACTCCAAAGTTATCGTCTCTGCACCCTTCTCCCAGGCATCAGTCATCAAAAGTTTGTTCAATCATATCCTTACACACCCATACAATCATCTACAACACATGCTATCATCACAGATTGCCCTCCATGTTCTGTCTTACACCCCTACCATATCCTGGCCACATTGCATGCTGGGCCTTATACTCTACCATATCAAGGCCCTCATCATGATATTCCAGCTGGAAGTTCCTTAACATACCATAGGAAATTAGAGAAGAACATGTTGTTTCCATGCAATAAATAAAAAAATAAAAAAAATAATAATAATAAGAAGAAAAGGATGCTTCTAGTTCATGTACAAGCGAAGTAAAGCTGATAAAAAGGATGCTTCTAGTTCGTGTAAGGAAAAAATGTGAGGTTTGCTACATAGAAAAAGATAGCAAGATTCAAGAACCTTATATCTTCAGAGCCATAGGATTCCTCCAATATGTTGATGGCCTCCAGATACATGGGCTCTGCTTTGTCAAATGTTTTCGTGACTCTATACAGTTCTGCCTAAAAAGAGCATAGCAAAATGTATTTATTACTTAGTAATGCTTCACAATCTAAAATAAATGGCATTATCGCATAACAGTCCTTGATTGTAGATTTTTCTATGCAAGGTAAATACGTGATTTTAGTAAAGAAGTTTTGATATTAGAACCATTCCTGAATTCTAACAACCTAGGTTCTACGTCAATTTAATGTAAATAATAGGAACGCACAAATGCAAATATGGAAAAAACTTGTAGGTAATCTAGCCCAACAAATTTAGATACTATTCCAACAACATGAAGACCTCATTTTGGAATTTACATCCTTACTTTCTTGTTTGTTCTTTGATTAACGATCAGTCTGTATCTTGATATATATATATATATATATATATATAAACTAAATGATGACTTTGATGAAGCAAAAAAGTCTCCAGGTTTAATAATAACTAATAACCAAAATAATATGATTCATCTAAAGACTGGGCTTTTTTAATATAAAAAAAATATTTAAAACAGAAATATACTGACAAAATGAGAACAACAGCCTAAGGGTAGAGGGGTGTGGGTTCCCTCTACTCAACCAATCTAATAAAGCACAGCCTCCCAATCTTGGAGGGCAACAGCCTAAAGGCAGCTTATTTTACTACAAATATTTTGTCTAACATCTTGGTTGGAAGAAATCTTATTCCATTAGGTTATTCAGTGACTGCAGGAAAGTTCTACTCAATGATTCTAAAAAGGTAGAACAAGAAAAAGATTAGAAAATACAGCAGCTACAATACCAGATTGTTGAAGGCAGAAGCAACATGAGGATCCCTCTCCCCAAAACCTTCTTTAGCTTCTTGAATCGCAGAAACAAAATATCTTTCAGCTTCTTCAAGTTTCCCCTAATTAAAGAAAAAGATTATGATACTTCTTTCTGCAAATCATTAAAAAAAATTAACTGCTAGTGAAGGTAAAAGAAACATGCTTGCCTGCAGAAACAAGTCCCGAGCATTATCAGTAAAAACCCTCCACTTTGAAGTATGTAGATTTGAAATTACAGAACCATCCTCCACTTTGCGTAGTCCAATAGTGTCACTCTCCTCAATACCATTTTCAGAACTTGGCTTAGAGGGTGCGTCTTTAGCTAAGACAGGATTTGAGTTTATTCCAAGAATTATAGCTGTGCACCACAGAGGCTAATGGGTGTCATTACAACAAATTATCGATCTTCACAACATCATCAATTCACAGAAAAATTTGTTAAGAAATACAAAAGCTATAAGAAATAGCTGGTAAAAGAGTGCAAAAGGCAAGAACCTCAAAAAGGTTCTACAAAAACATAAAATCCATCACCCCAACAAAAATTCAGTAATCACCACGGCTATTTATAACGGAAAACAAACAAATTATTTGAGAACCTCATTAAAATTGATTGAAAATTTGGTGTTAAATTGGATAATATTGAAACAGCCCAAGTCCACCACCGCTAACAGATATTGTCCTCTTTGGGCTTTATTTTTCGGACTACCCCTAAAGGTTTTAAAATGTGTCTGTTAGGGAGAGGTTTTCACACCCTTATAAGAAATGTTTCGTTCTCCTCTCCAACCGAAGTGGGATCTCACAATCCACCTCCCTAGGCAGACCAGCGTCCTCGCACACTGCGTGGAGCCTGGTTCTGATACCATTTGTAACAGCCCAAGCCCACCGCTAGCAGATATTGTCCTCTTTGGGCTTTTCCTTTCGGGCATCCCCTCATGGTTTTAAAACACGTCTGTTAGAGAGAGGTTTCCACCCTCTTATAAATAATACTTTGTTCCCCTCTCCAACCGATGTGGGATCTAACAAGTACTCGGGGTTGGCATCCCTATTGTTCCCCCTCAAACAGTTACAATGATGGTTGTGCACTCCTAGATGTCTCGTTCATTTCATGCTGGAAACTAACTATTCAAAGTTTCTTGTAAGGAAATTGGAGACATCAGAGCTTTAGTAAAAAAATAAAATTACCATAAGTTTAGTAGGGAAACAAGGAAATCAAATAAACATGAAAAGAGGAAGAACACGCCCTAAAGGCCTAGGGATGAGGAATCCCTAAGACTAAAACAGAAGAATCAAAAAACAAAAGGCCTCCAATCTAGTAGTTAAATAACTTCTTATTTTGTCATTTGGTGGCTTTACACAATTTTAAAAAACCTTGTGGCACCCCTAGGAGCACTCTTATGAAAATCTAGATATGGTGATTATGCTTTTCAGGCAAGGACAAGGAATTGGAGGTGTAAGCCAAATATACCACAAAGGCTTCCAAGTTCCAAGAGCTTATGCCAACAAATAATGTTGAACAAGCAAGACCAGAACATATGGCCTTGATCCTCTTTTTTATACAAAACAAACCAGCCCAGAAATAGAAAAGGTGCTTTGGAATTTGTACAAAATATTGGCAGAGTGCCACTATTTTTTTGTTTTTCCTTAAAAAACAAAGCTGCTATCAAGAAGAAAGGAAAGAATACAAAAATACCGCCCAAAAAATGGAGTCAAAACAACTCCTAAAGACTTAACCCGATAAGAAAGGCTCTAACCCAACAACACAAGACTGAGAGGATAAATACTAAAGAAGACGTTGTTTTTCTTTACTATTTTGGGTTTACAGCTCAACTGAAATGGATGCCTTTTCCAAGAAATGATGCAGCGAGGATAAGTTCATTAAGAGCAATTTGCAAGAGAAATCCTACAGAAATTCAGCATCCAAAGCATGCAATCTAAGCATTGACAGGGTCTCATATTGGATATCACACATGAATTTCATCTTCCGTGAGATTTTGTCCAAAATTTAGCCACCAAGGACAAGGTGCCCCAGCTAGCAGCCACTGACTGTGACCAAATACATGGACAAGTAACCAAAAAAACTGAAACGCGTACATAAAATGGTGAAAACAGCAGACCTGCAGCAGGTCCAGAGAAAAGAACCCATGGAAAACCATTGAGATAACCATCGCGATAGTCATTGCTATTATTGCGAGAAGAAGATTTCACATTGCCTGCAAGAAAAAAAAATGATTAGCGAAAATTAAAGCCATTCGGGGAATTGTGAATCAATTAAAGAACCGTTCAATCATTTTTCTATGCCGTGAACAATTTGAAAACCAAGTTTAATCTGGATTTCGTGGTCGGAGATTAATAACATGTCTCAAGGTTTCTTACTCCTATATAATGCAAAACATGACTCGCAACACAAGCTAGCTAAGAACTAATGGCAGTTCAGTTATTCGAACATCATAGAACTTAGCTCCAAGCGAAAACTTATTCCTAATCTTCTATAATTCACATAATTGCAGGTCCAACAATTTTGCATCAACAAATTCAGTTAAGAACTAATTGAAGAGCCTGAATTACGTACAGCGGGAGGAGAAGATCGGCACGTTGATAGAAGTGGGAGTTTCGGAAGTGCGATTGAATGCTGTAGAACGAAAGCTCAATCGCTTCAACCATTTGGAAGCAGCTGTTCTCGTGTACATCCTCGTCTGCTTCGAGCGGTTTCTGGAATGATGGACTGAGTGGAGCAAGGCGAAGCGGGTTTTAAGGGGTTTTTCCTGAACGGTACGGTACGGTACCGCTTTTTTTCCCCTTAACCCGCCTTTTTTTTTTTTTTTTTTTTTTCAATGGAAAAACCTATTATGTTCATTGGTAGTTCATGAATTTATTAAAATATTAAAATTCTTATAAGAGAAAAACAAATGCAATCTCTATAGAATTCCATGAAATTAACAGAAATTTTTGTTTTGTTTTTTAGAGACGCTTTTTCTCTATTAAAAAAAAATATGAAAGGGATTTTATTTATCCATATTATCTAAAATCAAAATATTTGATATATTTTATATTTTATGTGATGTCCCACCTTGGTTGGGAGGACAAATCACCTTTTGTTAAGGGGCGAAAACCTTCCCCCAGCAGACCATTTTAAAGACTTGAGAGAAGCTCGAAAGGGAAAGTCCAAAGAAGACAATATCTGCTAGCGGCGGATCTGGACTGTTACAAATGGCATCAGAGCCAGACACCGAACGATGTGGTCCCTTTTTGCTGTTACCCGAAGGGGGCCCCAGCAGACAATTTTAAAGACTTGAGAGAAGCCCGAAAGGGAAAGTCCAAAGAAGACAATATCTGCTAACGGCGGATCTAGACTGTTACAAATGGTATCAGAGCCAGACACCGAACGATGTGGTCCCTTTTTGCTGTTCCCCGAAGGGGGTAGACACGAGCCGATGTGCCAATAAGGACGCTAGGCCCTAAAAGGGGTGGATTTGGTGGGGTTCCACATCAATTGGAGAAAGAAATGAGTGTCAGCAAGGACGCTAGGCCCTAAAAGGGGTGGATTTGGTGGGGTTCCACATCAATTGGAGAAAGAAATGAGTGTCAGCAAGGACGCTGGGCCTCGAAGGGGGTGAATTGTGATGTCCCACGTGAGGACTCTGGGTCTCGAAGGGGGTGGATTGTATTGTCCCACATTGGTTGGAGAGGAGAACAAACTACCATTTATAAGAGTGTGAAAACCTTTTCCTAGCAGACGCGTTTTAAAGCCTTGAGAAGAAGCTCGAAAGGAAAAGCATTCATATCAGATTTAAATAAAAGCTCTAACGATTCAAAGACGATTCAAAGATCCTTTCAACCACACTCAAATAGTCGTCAGCTTTCAGTTTCACATAACTTTAATTAGAGTGATGTCTCTTAAATTTAGACCGTTTCATCCAAATTTAGAGAGGGTCCAACCACCCAACATCAAAACTTATATGATGATACATAATGTATATGAAACAAAATAAAGTTCGTAAAAGTTTAACTTCTAACGTCATCGATAAAATTTTACGGCCATTTAACTATGCCCGTAACGCAACATCAAATTTCTATCAACATTATCACATTCTTTTCTCCTTTTTCACCATCTCATCTTAAAGTACATAAAAAGTTTAGAGCTGACTTGTTATCATGAGTGTTGAGCTCTCCAATCTACTGTATAATTGGTGTCACTGTCATCATCACTCAAAGAGTCCTCAAGGCTCGACTCTTTAGTAGGAATGTCGGGCTTGCCTCTACTTTGTTCTGCTGATTTTTTGTTCTTCAACTCCATTTTCTTCCTCTTCAACTTTTCCACTCTCTCCCTGTACGCCCTGTCAACAGAAACCCAGAAGGTTTAGTGCAACCAGGAATGAAGATTAGAAGAACGAGACGAGTTTTATCGTGCTACACTTACTTCTGCTCTAAGGTTTCAGCTTCCTCTATCATTTCAGCAGCATCGATCTACAGAACATTCCAAAAATCCGAGTCGATATCATTGTTAAACTTACCGACGGGGAAACAAAAAGGAGCTAAGTAGTAGGGTGTTACCTCCTCCTCTTCCAAACGGTCATCCACCTCTTTCAAATCCTCTTGGATCAACTTTTCGAATTCCTTGTATTCATCTCTGATAATGAAGTATACACACAATCAAGCTCCTATAGAATCCATGGCATAAACTACAAAGAGTAAAGGAGCATGCACAACAACGATATATTTCTGAAGAACAAGAAAGTTGCACATTTTTTTGCATGGATTCAATAAAGATCATTCCTTACACGCAATCGACCGACAACCATATTTGGAGTTCTCATCACTGACATTGTTGTCCGTTCTCTGATGTGTTTGTATAGAGATCCAAACATAGAATTATGGAAAAGTAGTAAAATTTGAATGGGAACCACGTTAAATGGTCCAATACCATGCAATCTAGGGACCCAAACTACAATATTAAGTGGCACAACCGATGGTCGGAGAGCCCACGGCATTATTGAAGAAAATCGATGTTTATTTATTCAGCCATCAGAATCTGTAAAACTCATGTGGTATTGGAAAATGCAGAAACAGTGAAAACATCAGATAATGTCAAACAAGACCAAGATATAGAATTTCTTAGGACACATCCAATCATCAGTAGCCTATTTCCCAATATTATCTCTGGTTGGAATTTACAGCAAACCAAACAATGGAAAAAGTGAGAAATCAAATCGAATCGGGATAAAAATACGCAAACACCTTCCTTAAAAGCAAGGACAACACAAAATAGTATCGTTAGATATAATAAAAGGATTACAGAAGCTTAACATACCAAACTAAACATAACAAGTTTTAAAGGTGCATACATAACAAGTGGGAAGGACCTACTTGACATCAGGCTTCACAAGTTTTATGCCGTGCGCACGCAAATCAGCCTCCTTATCATCAAAGAAACCTTCAGGCAGAGCTCCCTTTATTTGCTTCCCCTCTGAACCACCATTCGTGGAAGATTTCTGACTAAGGTCACTGGCCTTTGCAATCACTTCTGACTGAGCGATGCTACCACTACGTGAATCTGGTTCGACGAACTTAATAGATTCCTTTCCTGGAAGGACACAAGCCAAATACGGCATGTTGAAAAGTGAAATCAGAATACCACAGATGCACTGAATATAAGGGCGGAAATCAATTATACAAGAACTAAACACCAAATAAGATCCCAAGAATATCAAACACAAATTGGAACAAATGTCAACGCCAAACATTTAACCATTGACCAACTGGCTGTAGAGATTTCTTGACAAATTTGATCGTGACATAAAACAATTTGCAGCATTTACGGTCCAAATAATGTCTTAGTAACTCATTTTCCGCATATGTTTCCGTACACAGTCTTATTCCCATATCATTACATGTTGAGATGGATCCAACTGAGCCATGTTTTATTTTTAACCATAATAATAGTGACACCTCTACTATCATGTACATACATAAATATACATATTTGTTGTCATACACATATAAATAATATTTATGAACAACCATATATTTGTTCATAAAATAATATAAGTTGATATATCTAAAGATGCCTGGACATCATATATATTATTCAGGCCTACATGCATAATAAGTATCTCATGCATGCCTATTTCCTTACCAGTTTTGAGCCTTTTGGCACTCTGATCGAAAAAATCTGGAGGAAGCACGGATGATGACTGACGTTTTGGTAACTCTGTTGATGTCCCAGTCGATGCTTTCTGCTCTCTCGAATCTATTGGTTTGCTGTCAGGGAGTTCAGTAGGGGCCTCGGCTTTAATATTGTTAACTCCAGACCTACCGGCTGCATTAGCTTTGAGATTATTTATTGCCTGTCATTTATAATAATGTCCCATTAGTAAATATTTGACCAAAAATCAGCTCAAACTAGGTTGTATTAGGATTTAGGACTTTAAGTTCCCTATCTACAGCAGGTAGAGGTGATGCATTGGAAACAGAAAAATGGAAACAAGGATATGCAAATAAAATGAAGAAACAAATAAAAGAAAAGGTCGTATGGAGCATTCATCGTATAGTGTACAGAACTATATATATATATATATTTTTTAAAAAAACTTGGAGAAAGGGACCCGAGTGTGTTTCAATCAGCACAAAAAAAACTATAGTCTATGGAATAAGGACGGCATTCCACCAACAATAAATTATAAGGAAATAACTGAACCTAGCAATTCATTGGAGTACCTGATCTTCCTTCCTACTAATATTCTAAACCTTAATATAATTCTCAGCAAAAAATTATAAATCAGTTCTCAGATAGATATTCATCTCAGACAGAAAATATATTGGGACTTTAATTCGTCCCACAATAAGAGGGTTAATAATTTGATGTAGAAACAATTCACGGAAGCATCTCATGTAATTGCAAGCACAATTTGAGAACAAAATATTTGGAAACATAGACCACTTCTCGCCCTTCAGCTGATATTAATCTACCACAATTAGCACATAGTAGGTAAAGTGACCATGTTGGATAAGGGGATAAAGGCAAGTTTTCTTCAGGTCTTTGTGGAGGGAAGAGACTCGATGCATATTAATCATCTTAAGTTCACAAAAGATATCACCCTCTTTACAAATAGTGACATTGGCAAACTCAACAACAGTAACATTCATGCTAATATTGAGCTTTTCAGGTCTCTTAAAGGTTTAAAGTGAGTATCTGCAGGACTACAATTGTGGGTATCAACATTGATGATGCAGATATGGCCGTGAATATCTTTTAATAAGATTTGAAATAGTAGAACATTACCTCGTGATGTCTACGAGAAGACTGGTGTGCATCCCAGTAAGCCTCTGATTTCATGACAATATCACACACCCTACAGACCGGTTGCTCCAGCTCATTGTACCTGCGCAAGTTAAACATGATGAATCTCAAACTCATAAAATTTTCTACATGAAATACAACTAAATAATCCAGAACAATTAACAATAATATAATCTTCCTCAATGTTGGTAGGTTATATCACTGTCGAACATTTCTCTGACACCTTCTTATACAGAAAAAAGATAGAAATGACGTTACAAAAAATAGGAAAATTATAACTGCAAGGAAAACTTGATACTGAGCTAGATGTAAAAGTAATTTGAAATTTGTATATTCCATTAAATCATATCATTTCCTATCGATAACTTCTTCCTGAGAATAACCGAATTGTCTACTACAGTGGACAAATCGAAGTCGGAAATAGAACAGAGAGACAAAATAGATAAGGGAAATCCGTGTAGAACCTTGAAACTCCATATTCACCTGACAAGAGGAGAATCGATGCGCTTATCCTTCTTCTGGGCATTCAATTTGGCGCGAAACAACGCCTTTCTCTTGGCTTGAGCATCCATTTGGTGTTCTTCCTTCCTCCTTGCAGACCTAGTCCAGGGTTTAATAATCCCTCCGGCTTCAAGCCGAGATCGTTCTTCCTCCTTTATTTGGTTCGATAAATATGAGTCGTTGACAGATTAATATGAGCGTTGTTCAATTTTCTCTAATTAATTTCGTTAGACTAAAATTAATAAAAGAAAATTAAATAATAATAATAATAATAATAATAAAAAAAACTCGACCTACTCTGTTCCAATGCTAGCTTTTCAACCATAGTATTTAATTGATGGCTCGATCTTCTCGGAGGGGGTGAAGCTTTGTAAATTATTTCTGTCTATGTAGTCCACATCTTTACAAACGTGTCTATTTCATCGAGTCTCTTTTCAAGACAGTACCTTATACTGTTACGTCTTTCGTGTGGGTCAGAACTTACTCAACAAAAAATTTCACGACATTAAGATGGTTATAGTTATGACCGTCATTTACCGAGAATTCGGTCTTCAGTTATCATGTTATTTGGCCACCAGTCTACTTGACCCTAGCATTAAAAAAAAAAAAAAAAAAAAAAAAAAAAAAAAAAAAAAGAAAAAAAAAAGAAAAAAAAAATATATATATATATATTTATTTTATTTATTTATTTATTTTTTGAGGGGTTTCCTTTTACCCGTTCTTTCCACTCCCGATGATCAAATTTCAGTTCAATTTCCCAACTCTACGTGGGCTCTCGAGTCCATTGCAGGGACACATTCATCTTCGTCTTGCGCAGAGCTGAGGTCCCCAAGAACGCTCCAACAGACTGCGATTCGAATCAAAGAAGAGCCAAATCAGCATCCATGTCTTTCCATGTTCTTCACCTCCTCCTGTTTTTAACTTCTGTTCGTCTCTGTTTATCAGGTGCGTTAAAAGAGAAGGGCTATCAAATTTTTGTTTCAATGGCTTCTTATTGCTCGTTGACTATGAATGCCAATCAGTCTTGATGCGTTAAAAGTAATGTAACTAATGTGTATGGGTTACTTCCTTACATTTCGTAATCTGAGTAGTCACTAGCAGCTAAAGGGTACATTATTTGAAGTAATTAGATGCCATTTTGCTGCTTGATGTCTAAATTTCACCTCTGAAGGTTTGGTTTGCTCGGATGTTAGTTTTCTGCTTCTTTTCAAGTTCTTATTGCTTATACGAAATTATTTTTAAACTAATAAGATTATATTCTATCCCCGCGAAGCTAATTATCTGGTTCATACGACAATATCACACATGGATGAAGAATAATTATGGGTTTAAGTAAATTTTATCCTTTCTATTATAATTTTACTAAATTTTGGAGTGAGCATTTTGATGTTGACTACAGAGCAAGAATCCTGACCTGTTATCATTTTCTATAATGCATTCAACAGATGAACACTCAATGGAATCGGTTCCTGATCTCCAAAATTCAATGTACCTTGTAGTTGATGGTTATCCGTGCATTCGATTACTCAATCTCTCTGGAGAAATCGGTTGTTCAAGTAGGTTATTTTGCACTATACGTAGAAACTCTATTACCTTTGGAAATGCCAGCGTAATCCTTAATGGTATGGAGGCGTCATTCATGTATTTTTACTATGTGTACCGCAGATCCTGGGCGAGAAAAGGTTGTAGTACCAATGATTAACTTCAAAGATGCTGATGAGATATTGCAACCGTCTGCAATTTTAGTTTCAATGGATGACATCTCGAGTTTCTTTGCTAGGTAGGTTTTAGATTTTTATATATACTCCCTAGCTTCATACATATTCTCATTTCATTATAAGGATTATTTTCTAAACTTGGGTCTACAACATGTTCCAAGCCTCCCAATGAAAAATTATAAATAAGTGAAGAAGCATTCTCATCTACAAAAGAAAAAAAAAGAAAAGAAAAAAAAAAAGGAGAGATTTTGAGTGGAAAAATAACTCGGAAAATCAAGGTCTCCTTTGGGCCTCTTGTACTATTATCTATCACCACTAGCGATTGAATTCATATAAGCAGTCCTCAATTGCTATTTTCCTTGCAAATTATATGAACTGTTTCTCCAGTGGGAAGATATAAATGATCTCTTCCTTCATTTTCTTCTCTGCTTATTAGAGTTGGAAGAAAACTATCTACTCAGGTAGATTTTTTTTTTTTTGGAAACCTATTTCAGATTACAGGATGATTCCAATTTTGCAAGTAATGTTGGTGGTGTTTTAATCAAACCAGGGACTGAAATACAGAAAAGAACGAAAGGTAGAGTTCATTTATCTATTCAGGTTCTTTTCCCCCTTATTTTTTTCTTTCCTTTTCTTTTTTTGTAGTTGTGTGTAATTCAGACATGCACGTCAATAACTAACGTGTTGATTTATTTTCCTTTGCAGGGTTTTCTCCTGCTCAAAAGTTTCCACAAGCTAAATTTGCTCCTTACCAAAAAATTGACTATGAATGGAACCCAATTGTATGTTTGAATTTTCTTGCTGAGTTTTTTTATTTTTTTTAGGAGTGGTCAACCGTTAGAAGCTTTTTACTTCTGAACTCTTATTTTTTTCTCACTTATAAAGCTAAGCACCAAACTATTGATTGTTGGTTGATATCATATCCGCCATATGATTATTATGAGTTAATCTCAGCCTTCCATATATGAGTAGAAGCTTATAAGTCTTTTGTTAGAAGTATTCAGCTTTTAGCTCCTTGGTGGAGCCTTTTTCACAAGGATTCCTCATGTAACTATAGCCTCTCCATGATTATTAGAATTGGAAGATCTCTTTATAATAGTTTTCACTTTTGGGTGGGGTATTTCTCTATTTTTGTGTGGCTTTTTTATACAAGATATATCTTCTATGAAAAGATAAATAATAATAATAATTAGAAGCTGGTAAGAGTTTTGTCGGCCCATGCAGTCATTAGGGCTGATCTGTGTTTAAATTTGGAGCTACTACTAACTCAAGGGTTTATCTTAACTGAGTCTGAATTCTGATTTTTCTTGAAAATCAGCCTCCATCGAATCACTTTGAAAAGAGGCTGAATTCTGTAATTACTATCTTGGTCTCATTTTTTAAGTTACAATTTCCTCCTGTAGTTCGTCGGGACTAGTTTTGTGAGTTTATCTTTTTTACACCCTATACATTCTTTCATTTTTCTCAATGAGCGGCTTAGTTTCTTATGAAAAAAAAAAAACTTTGTTTTATCACAGGCTTTCATTTCTTCTTTGGCTTGACAATCTGTAGCATCTTACAACTTGCACATGCAGGGATCTGGAGTTATGTGGAATCAATATAACTTTCCTGTTTTCTTAATATCTGAGAGCAGCATTTCCCCTGTACAAGAGGTAATTCTGATTCTTAATCACTCAAAACGTTCAATTGCCTTGAGATATTTCATTTACCATAAGGCTGTTTGGCTCAGTTGTTATATGCTTGTCTCTGGAAATTGATTTTTTATTTTGATTAATCTGATGGTTGCCATCAGACATTCCTTAGTCTTCACATTAGGTAAGATCATAATGTACTTTTATAGTTTTTTTTTAAATGGTTAGCAAAACTGAAATAAAAACAACCCAAAATAAAATGTAGAACCGTTTATGAATAAGTGCATGTGTCATAGGGTTGAAACTCATTGATATTTTGCAATTATGTTTACATTATTTGCTAGCGGTGGGCTTGGGTGGCTACAATTGAATTGAAGAGATATTTTGTTCTTAAAAGATAAGTATGCCAATACTTTTGACCAGAAGAATTTATCTGTTGCACAATCGTACCACTTAATGCAGGCTGCTTCAAAAAATGTGAAGGACAAGAAAGTTTACACGTCTAATGTTGCTGAATTTGATCTGGTGATGCAGGTACTTAGCTTCTGGTGTTACAAATGATTACATTTCAGTGATTTCACATCTTAAATGGAATCACACTTTGCAAAGTTCGTTTAATTCATTTTCTTTTTGTCTAGACAACCAAGGCTGGAACTCATAATTCAATGTCTTGTTTGAAAGAAGAAACATGCCTTCCGTTAGGTGGATACAGGTTAAGTTTTATTTGATTTTTAGTTTTATTTTTGTCTCCATAGTTTTACAATTTTACTCTGTTTAATTTGTTAAAAGAGATCATTATCTTTACAGTGTCTGGTCGTCGCTTCCTCCAATCAATATTTCTTCAGATAAGTCTAAGCCCATCATTCTCACAGTAGCTTCAATGGACTCTGCGTCTTTCTTCCGTGATAAAAGCATTGGTGCCGACTCCCCCATCTCTGTATGATTTATGTTGAGCAAGTATATTAGTCATAAACCTTACCTGTTTATTCTGCTACCTGTTAAAGTCTTTCTGGTACATTTTAGGGCCTGATTGCATTACTGGCTGCGGTTGATGCACTTTCCCATGTGGATGGACTGGATGATCTTCATAAACAGGTTCTTATAGAAGCTATTTTCTTTGTATCCGATTGTACTGTATTTTTATTAATAGCTATTAACTCAAATGCAAATATCCTATAATCTTTTCATCTACATAATTGCATTTTAGATATAACTGTTATGTCTGACTATGTAGCATTTGAGATATAATTGCTATTTCTTGTTTTTATTGCCTTCTATTGATTTAGTTATTGGATTGTCTTATCTTATTCAATCTTAGTTACAACCTCTCAAAATTAATTTTGAAATGGAGAAAAAAAAAACCCATTTTTCATTCCTACAAAGGACATCAGAAACACAAATTGGTGGAGAAGAAATTACTGTGGTAATAGGTTTCTCGCCAACACAAGGAGTTCTAGCCACAGAAGGCCTACTTGAAAAATTCAGAAATAGACCTTCATCTGATCATTATCCTATTCTACTCTCCGTGGGTTGCTGTAAATGGGGCCCTTCGCCCTTCCGCTTTGAGAATATGTGGCTCCATTTTGTTTGTCAATGGTAGAATATTGGTGCAAGAATACGCCCCTTTGTGGATGATCGGAGACGGTTTCATCAACAAACTTAAAAAACTAAAAGAAGTCTTAAAGAATTGGAACAAGGAGGTTTTCGGTTGTATCTCCACAAAAAGAAACCAATTACTTACTGAAATTGTCCTCCTTGATCAAATGGAGGAAACCGACTCTATTACACTAGTTCAACACACATATAAAAAGCTCATGAAAGCAGAACTTATTTCGTTGGCAGCAAAGGAAGAGCAATCTTAGATAGTAAATGTAAAAAACGATGGTCAGAGGAGGGTGACATAAACCTCTAATTTTTCCATTGTATCATGCAAAGAAACGAAAGAGTATCATTATGGAAATTCTATCCCCATAAAGCAGAAGTTTAGTAAATGAAGATGAAATTGTCTCAGATTTTACACGTCCTTATATACAAAGGACAATGCCCTCTTTGAATTTTCCCACGATCTTGACTGGGACCCTATTGATCAACCGCAAGCTGCCTCCCTCGAGGTTATTTTCACCAAAGAAGACGTGGGGAAGGTGATTCAGCATTCAGGATTCGATAAAACTCCAAGACCGGATGGTTTTACCTCATAATTTTCTAAAAACTGTTGGAACTTTATGAGAGTTGATTTCATGAGAGTATTCCAATATTTTTTTCGAATCGGAGTTATCAATGAAAACTTAAATGAAACATACATTTGTCTGATCTCAAAGAAACTGGATGCCCGCACTGTTGCAGACTTTCGTCCCATAAGCCTTACGACCGGACTATATAAAATCATAGAAAGGATATTATCAGAACATCTTAAAAAGGTTCTCCCTCTCACAATTACCAGGCAACAATCAACTTTTGTAGAGGGGTGACGATGCATCTCTCATGGAAAATGAACTCATAGATGAATGAAAAAAAAAAAAAAAAAACAAAAGAAACAAAAAGGTCTAGTCATCAAACTTGACATGGAAAAGGCCTTCGACAAGGTTGATTGAACTTTCCTTGAAAACATTCTTGTGACAAAAGGATTTGGCTCAAAATGGCGAAGGTGGATAAAAGGATGCATCTCGTCCACAAACTTCATCATCATCAATGGAAGATCAAGAGGGAAGATTATGCCACACGGGGTCTTCAACAAGGGGATCCACTATCCCATTTACTTGTCATCATGGTAATGGACTGCCTTAGTCGCATACTGACAAAAGCAGAATACGAAGGGCAGATAAAAGGTTTTCAGATTGGTAACGAAGGCTTAAGCATCAACCACCTTCAGTTCGTAGACGATACAATCCTTTTTTCTGACTTGGCAGATATCTCTTCCATAAAAGACGTGATCGAACGGTAAAAACCTTTGAAGGATTTTCTGGACAAAATATCAATCTCCAAAAAACAGAGATAATGGGCATCAATATTAACACATTATTGAAGAATTCGCTAGCATATATGATTGTAAAAATGGAGAATGACCGAATATTTACCTAGGATTACCTCTAATAGGAAACCATAAATATTTTTCCTCTTGAAAGACTATTATTGAAAAAATAGAAAGAAGGCTATCAACATGGATATCATGTTATACTTCAAAAGGTGGAAGACTCACCATAATACAAGCCACATTATCCAACGCCCCCACTTACTACATGTCTCTATTTGAAATGCCACAAAAAGTGGTTTTAGATATAGAAATATTATTGAGAAACTACTTGTAGAAAGATGGCCCACACCTTGTTCGATGGAAGATTATAAACCTCCCAACAGTAAAGGGAGGCCTCAGTCTTTTCTCGATAAAGAAGAAGAACAAAACTCTCCTCACCAAATGGATATGAAGATATCATCACGAAGAAAAGGTGTTGTGGAGAAATCTTATAAAGGCTAACTATACTCCAACATCAAACAAAAATCAATCTCTTCCCTCTTCTGCAAAAGAGCCTTGGAAGTACATAAAGAAACATCAAAACCTCATCACCAACCGAACTTTTCATAGGGTAGGTGATGGAGGAAGCACATCATTTTGGGACCTACCCATGAATTGAAAACACCACGCCCATCAAGGATTTTGTAGAGAAGCATGGTGTTCTCAATTCATGGGTCGGTCCAGAATGATGTGCTCCTTCCATCACCCACCATATGGCGAATTCGATTGGTGATGAGGTTTTGATGTTTCTTTATATACTTTCAAGGCTCTTTTTGTAGATGATGAAGGTGATTGATTTTTGTTTGATGTAGGAGTATATTTAGCCTTTATAAGATTTCTCCTCAATACCTTTTCTTCGTGATGATATCTTCATATCTATTTGGCGAAGAGAGCTTTGTTCTTCTTTATCAAGAAAAGATCGAGGCCTCCCTTTTCTGTTGGGAGGTTTATAATACTCCGTCAAACAAGTTGTGGGCCATCTTTCTACGAGTAGTTTCTAAATAATCTTTCTATGTCTGAAACCACTTTTTGTGGCATTTCAAATAGAGACATGTAGTAAGTGGGGAGGTTGGATAATGTGACTTGTATTAGGGTGAGTCTTGTGCCTTTTGAATTATAACAGGATGACCATGTTGATAGCCTTCTTTCTATTTTTTCAATAATAGTCTTCCAGAAGGAAAAAAATTTGTGGTTTCCTTTTAGAGGTAATCGTAGGTACATATTCGGTCCTTCTCCCTTTTTACAACCATATATGCTAGCACTTTCTTCAATAATCTCTATGCTAATATTGATGCCCATGATCTCTGGTTTTTGGAGATTGATATTTTGTCTAGAGCATCCTTCGAAGGTAGTAAATTTGTTTCAATGAAAGATTTTTGGTTTTAGAATTACAGAGAATAAAGCCCGCTCGTAGTAGTTATTGTTGTTGGTCCTTTTTGTTTTATTTTACACACTTAGTTTAGTGGTTCTATCCCTAAGATGCCCGAATTTATATGCTTATGTATCATTTTTTATATATATGTTTTAGCATTTATGAAATGTATTGGAGGTTTGATGATGATGCGTGGGATATAATCATCCCAAGCTCATATGCAGATTGTCTGTAATTTGTATCCATTCTTTGGCTTCATTCTGATTGAATACATAGATCATGGTGCTTTAAGTCTTGTTTGTATCCTTTGCCTTTTCTTATTATTCAGTTGCTAATAGTTATTCTTGAATATCCAGCTTGTTTTTGTTGTCTTCACTGGAGAGTCTTGGGGCTACCTTGGTAGTAGGAGATTTTTGCTTGAACTTGATTTACAGTCCAATTCTGTCAGTGGCCTTAACAATACATTGATCGATACGGTATATTTCTGAACTTGTAAATTAGTGCTCTGAATTTTAGTTTTCTTGTACTCTTTTCAGTGTAGAATTATAGTCACTCTCTAAGAGAAAAATATATGTTTTCTACTTTTCTTGTTTGAGTGGCTTCCTAGTGCGTTACCATTGGAGAAATACATAATGGATGTAGGGAATCATCAGAAAATACTAAAACAGCTCTTTATGTTTTTGGTGGGTGGATGTTTATCTTTGAAGCTTTTCTCTTTATTTTCAAAATTTTATTTGCTTAATTTGTTCTTTCCAATCGAGAAGATAAATATATTCTTAGTCTAAACCAGTGCAAGAATAGGAAAATTGAAAATGCGTCTACTTATATTGAACAAAGAAAATTCAAGAAGTGCATGGTTTTCAACCATCTGAAACCCTACGTATTATTGATGGTGGCTTGTTGCGGGGATAATTTATGTAAATTGGCAATTGCATGTGGGTGAGGGAAATACACTGACAATAAATTTTCCCCTCATATGAGGTAAGGAAAGTGATGCTACACAGGCTCCTGGTTGAGGAAAATAAGGACTTCATGTAGTCATATTTGAAGTGGTAAAGCATGGCATGCCCTTTGAATGACATGATACAGATTTGACATGATGTATGAAAAGTGATATATATTTTAGCTAGAGCTGCATTTATCTGGTTGTTTGTTGTTTTCCAGTGCGTGTGTGATCTTTCTTTTCTTTTTGATACTTTAGATCCATTTTATTTAAGTTAATGATAAAAAGTTGAACTTATTGTGCTTTTACCTTTTCAATTTAGGTTTTCGAAATTGGCTCTGTTGGAAAGAAATCCAATGATGGATTTGGAAACTTCTTCGCTCACATGACAGAGGTAATGGTTTTTTTTTTTCCTCTAAACTGTTTTATTATTATTATTTTAAGGTTTCTCTATACTATGAGACCTCCTATCATGCATACTTACCAAAGGAAGGGTAAAAAGGGAATAGAATGATTTTTCTGTTAGGGTGGGAACCATTAGGATTGTGCGTTTGTGTACGGTCAGTGTGGGTAAGGTTTTTGTAGGGCTTGTGTTGCATGTGGCTGTTATGTTTAATTGGACATTTTATGTCTTCGGAGAGATTTCCAGCTCTCTCGATTAACTGGAGTGTTTGGGTATTGTATTGCTTGTTTTCCCTAGTTGATTGCAATATCTTTGGCTGAAATAACCCATTGGTCATGAACGGTGTTCACTGTGTATTTAAGGTTATTTGTGTTAGATACCTAACATACACATCTGAAATGTTGCTGCAACATTTAAAATCTTGTACTGTATGTTAGGCCTTTTGAGGGAATAATTGAACGTGGAGAATTGCAGAAATATTTTGATTTCCTTAAAATTACTGTCGTAATTGTTTTCTAATGTTTGAGTGAGAGAAGTTTGTAAGGTTAATATAACATCTAAAATATTGAGAAAATAATTCGAAAAACAAAGCAGCAGCTTTTATGGAATTTGAGAATCTTTATGACATTCTTAAACCCTTTAAAAGGATAGCTTGTTCAACTTACCTAGTGATTATTGCAAGCAGCATTGGTTGGTTCTAAAGTGCAGAAGGAAAATTTTATAGAATTGCTGAACACACACGGATTTCATTACCAAAAACAAGAGGGAACGCACGAAGAAAGGCGATATTAGGCATCTCCTCCCAATTTCTCAAAATGGTGATCTATCCAATACATTGATACTTAATAGGAAACGCAAAATGGTTGGCTGTCATTTGCCCAATGAAACCCAATTTTCATTTTGCCTGTGATGGCCAGGAAAGGCCATCTTAGATTCAATGAAAAACATGGTGTTTGATTTTTTTCCCCCTCATTGGTGTTGTCTTGTTGATTAGGCAAAAAATGCAGACTGTTACTACTTAACTGTGTTCTAAATTGATAAACTGTTTATCCGACCTCTTGAGAGTTTGAGACCATTATTTTTCTTCATAGATACTTGATCTATTTTGATATACTAGTTCGATATGGTGCCCTAGTAATGTCATTAGCTATTCTGTTAGTATTTTATTATGCACGGAATAACATAGTCATGTTCGATGAAAGATTTTATTTCAACCTATTATTTTAGCAAGATATTGCTCCTGTAGGTTTCATCTTCCAAGAATGAGACATGGAACGCCTTGAAGCTTGCTCGAGAGTCGCTTCCATTTGAGAACATAAAAGTCTCACCAGCTAGTACTACAAATCCAGGGATACCACCATCTTCGTTGATGGCATTTCTAGCAAAGGTATTTATCAACAACATACTTGATGCAACTATTTTCGTGCTCTCTATTGTTCAAACCTGCTGATTTTTTTATTGAAAAAAAATTAAAATAAGAAACGAATGGCACACAATTCAAGGTTTGAGACTAGAGTTTTGCGAAACAATTTCATTGATGTATAAAATTTATAAAAAGGATAATAATCCATGATGATTACGTAACACTTCTCCAATTGGTTGAAAGGGAAGCATAGCTATATGAAGTAAAGATATTAGACCGTGTACACCAAGAGATAGATAAGTTGACAAGTTTATTTTGGTCCGTACAGAACTCGCAGGTCTCTGGGGTGGTACTAGAAGACTTTGATACTAGCTTTACCAATCAATTTTACCAGAGTCACCTCGACGATTTACGTAAGTTGCATTCTTTTCTTTCCTTCGTTTCCCATTTTGTCGCTCATTGACGATTGTTGTATAGCTGGTCCTATTTTTTCTTACTATTCATATTATTTTTCAATCCAGATAATATAAACTCATCAGCTATTGAAGCAGCTGCTTTACTTGTTGCCCGAACTCTTTACATTCTAGCAACCAACAAAAAGGAATTGAGTAGTTCTGCCCTGAATGCTATCAAATTGAACACCTCGTTGGTTGAAGAGCTTATAGGATGTCTCCTTAACTGTGACCCTGGCCTCTCTTGTGAGTTGGTGAAGAGATATATTTCTCCGACCAATGTCTGTCCAAACCATTATGTTGGTGTTATCCTTGATGAACCATCCTCTACTCCTTATCCTGGTTATGTTCACGATGTTTCAAGATTTGCTTGGAACTTTTTAGCTGACAGAACATCCATCCGTAAAGAGAATACTAGCTCTGTCTGTTCACAGAACTGTGATGACAAAAGTGAGGTGTGCATTGGAGCGGAGACTGGAAAGGGAACTTGTGTTGTATCAACTACCAGGTACCATCATATTTATAGCTAGACACAACTGATTTAGAATGGTGCATTGGTGGACACATGGCATACTTAGTCATTGCATCAAAACTAAAACAAAACAAAACAAAAAAAAACTTAAATTAAGATAACTTAGAGAATATTTAAAACTGCAGGAGGCCTTGAGGAAGGATTGTCCTAGAGAGTATGTTGAAGCCTGTAATGTAGGAAAAAGTTATTTATTGAAGCTGACACAATGTGGCTTTCTCATAATAACTCATGGATTTGAAAATCTTACTAATTTGAGGTAGTTTTGCAGTCTTTCATACATTCAATGGTTCAAAACTGCAAGCTTTGAATAATTTTTCGTAGTATAGAGGTTGTAAGTGGGTTGATTCGACTTGACTAAATTGACGTCTGACTACGAATGGGAAGTCTGGAACGTCTACATTATAGATTATTTGATTAGTTGTCCATGCTCTAATTGTTTTATTATTACTTTTTTTGGGGGGAGTAAAAAACAGGTTCAATATGTAACTACTATGCAAGTTTGATAACAATATTTTAAAGTTTGATTAGTTGCACTGCCTTTCTTTGTTAAATATCTGTAGTTATTTGCAACAGGTACGTTCCAGCATACTCAACACGATTGATGTTCGAATCTGGATCTTGGAATGTGCTTCCTCCGAATTCATCGGACCCAATGGGCGCCGTCGATCCTGTTTGGACAGAGAGCAACTGGAACACCATAGGACTCCGAATGTATACCGTCCAAGCTACTGCTTATGATCGTTTTGTCTTACTTGGAGGCATTACTACTACAATCTTGTCATACTTTGCAATAGTAGCCGTGCGAGGCTCCATTATGAAGGCCTTGAAGAAAGATTAACACAACATTTTAGGCAACTAAATGGAATTAGTAAATGAAAAGGCTGAGAAAGATGGGACACTGTATCAATATAGTTCAATCGTTTTTTCTCCGGAAGATTTTGGATGTAGTTGCAGAGGTGGTGTATTGTTTAATTTGGCAACCCTCTGCCTCCCGTTGGTGAAGGGCGGGATCTGATGCCATTGAAGCTTTGCATGTTAGTACGCAAATGATATGATTCTGTATAGCTTCTTCTGTTTCCCGGTTGTAGTTAATCTTACCTCAGGTGCAGCATCCACACATGGTTGCTTGCCTGATCGTTACCGAAAATCAAACGTCGAGTTGAAGACATTTCTGTATACTTGATTGAACAGTTTATTGGAATTGAAAATAGACAGATAATTGAACTGTTCTTGTAACGGCTCAGGTCCACCGCTAGCAGATATTGTCCTTTTTGGGCTTCCCCTTCAAAACTTTAAAATGCGTCTGCCAGAAGATTTTTAAATTTAAGTCGTTTAGTCTTCCCGATATAGAGTTGACTGTTAGCATATCCCCTAAGTTTATAATAATGATATCTAGTGATGCATTTAAGTCGTTTAGTCTCCCCTCCATAGTCTGGATATAGAGAGTTGACTGTTAGCACATCCCCTATAAGTTTTTAATAATGATATCTAATGATGCAACTCCTTTGGAAGTGAAAGTTCTCGTTTTCTCAGCGGTAGCGGTATGAGATTCTATTTAACACCGGTATGAGATTCTTTTAATGATGTTAAATAGGTTTTTGAAAATTTCAATTTTGAGTCTAGTAATTTTTAAAAATGTATTGATCTCTTAAAAATAAAATTTAAAGTTAGGAATTTAAAAGGCAAAATTTAATTAATTGTAGGAATTTATTACACAAAATTGAAATTTTTGATGTAATATATATTCTAAAAAAGATTTTGAAATTTATTAGATATTTTTTTAATTAAAAAATCCTATAAAACACAAAACTAAAAAAAAAAAAAATCAAAAAAAAAAAATCAAGTTGTTATTTAACTATTTAGAACACAATTTACTATTAACAAAAAATTTGTTAATTAAGAGCTTTAAAATATTTTGGGCATGGATACAATTTACTATTAACAAAAAAAAAAAAAAAAAAAAAAATTATAATTGACTCAGCTGAGACTAAATAATTAAACACATTACTCTAATCTCAAACCTTAGCCAAGATTTAAGAATGAAGGTATTTGAAAAAAGAGTAACTTTTGATTACCATAAAATTCAAATCCTTCCCCCAAATGAGCTAATACATAGATATCTAACCTTAGCTAATACATAGTTTCTAGAAGACAACTGAATGAAAAATTCAAAGAAAGATGCATCATGGAATTCACAGGCATCATCAAAATCTCTAACATTTCAAAAGCACCAATTAATCATACAATCAATAGTAACAGGGCTCCCAAGATCTATTTCCTTATCTTCATCTAACTCTGGGATACAAATTTCAGAGACACAATTTGTGTGAAGTAACATAAACTCTTAACTGACTCAGATATCAAAATTTATTGGTCGGTCAATCGTATAATCAGACGAGCGATAAACAAAAATGCAGACAGGTTGTTACCAGAAAGACTTCTGGCTCAATAGATACAATCCTTGTAATGCTTGCACCTGAAAATTTCTGCACTGAGGATGCAATGGAACTTAACTACCAAGAACAATTTTGGCAGGAAATGAGCCTTGAGATGCTGAGAAATAGGAGAGCTAGTACCAGACCTATGCAAAATGCAGAAACCCAATATTACAAATGTGATGGTCTAAAAAATTAATAACAGATGTGAAAAATATGAAATGTGCATCAATTAGGGATTATTGCAATTGTCTTGGTTAATATCTAGAACGATCGATGATGTATATCAATAATTACTCTTCCACTCCCCCTAACTACAAATGTGGTAAATAGTCTTATGTGAGTCAATTAGTGAGTATTACAATTATCTCACTTAATATCTAGATTAAACCCAGCAAAAGAAAATTTTACTCCTAAAAGAACACCGATAAGGAACTATATTAAGATGCTTGGTCAGTGAAGTCCGAGGAGCCAAAAGGACAATTTCGACTACGATTATAAAGAGAAGCTTAGATCAACACTATAACATCCCTGCAAAAGCCTTACCTATATTTATGCAGCCTGAGCCACAGGTTCAGATGAATCTGATGTATCCAGCCTGCAATTTACAGTGAAAATAGTAAAAATTAGACCCATCAGGTCCTGACAGTATCCCAAAAGCAATTCATCAATTTATAAATCATTTAGAAAGAGAAGATCTCTTAACATTTCAGTGTCGTGGAAATTCTTTAAAAACATTGGCTTGAAACCAATGTTTTAAAGGCTTTGAGGGATATGCTCTTTATGTATTAGGAGCGGATTTTTAAATTTGAGTGATGCGTCTTGTTATGATCATAAGAGACTTGTGCCTCCATGAAATACAGAGGATTAGAGCCTCTACACCTTGAAATAGAATAATATTCATTTGTTCTCTATTCTTCAGAAATATTACAAGAGGTTTTTCCAATCCGTTAATAGAGAAGCATAACTATAGGAAGAGAAGTGGTTAGGCAATTTATACCAAGATACAGATTTATAAATATGATCTTGATTTTCTAACATACTATGAGTTAGGTAACTTAGACAATTACCACAAAGGTTAAAGACAATTTTAAAAAGTTGATTTTGTTATAACAATGCTGAGTTTTAACCGATTTTTTTCCCCTGTTGTACCTCTATATAGTCATTATGTTTTATAATGCATAACTTCATCATTTTATGTTTTTTTTTAAACTCAATTGAGGCTTCAGCTCCCCTGGTACCTTAAAGGGAGGAAAAAAAGAAAAAAAGAAAAAGCCTTGAGCTCACCGTTTAGCATTTGAAAACATTGATTGAAACTCTACATTAAATAAAGACTTCGAATAGAGTTGAGGAGCTACTTTTGTAATCTAAATTTGATAATCTATAGATTAGGTCTTTTGCAATCACAGTCTCGGCATAGCCAACTAGGAAGTCATTTTGTTACCTTCCAACTTTGGGTTAGAATTTCTTATTTCAGCAAAGTTCCCAAGATCTCAGATGTTACTAATAATAAATGATAAGTATGACACGTCAAACAGGACTAGGAATCTTTAAGTAAATGAAGAAATGAAGAGAAGCGTAACTGGTCAGTGAAATCCTTCCATTCAGAAAGAATGATACATCATAAAACCACTATGACATATATGAGTAGCGTACCTTTCAATTCCTTCCCCGACTCCCACTCTTAGAAAGTTACCAATCTTCACTGGCGAACCCACTTCCTTGGACAGGTTATCCAACAATGTCTGAAAAATAGTTTCAACATATTTTTTAACTTAATCTGGAGATCTAAGAAGCACAGGAGTTCCATGACAAATATAAATATATATAGCATGCATGATACGTAATAATCCATTCTTGGAAGAAATAGGTAATATACAATTTAAAATTTACTAATGAAGTTCACACACATTTACAATGAATTTGCAGCTTCTGAGATCTTTGTTCAAAGTGGACTCCTTGCCATTATTATTTGATAATTAATCGCTTAAATGTTCCTCCTTTTATCTTTCCTGTTTTGAATCCTACCTTATGAGCCCATCACCAAATCCGTCATGATTTTCAGAGAAAAAAATGGTAAGGGTCTGACATAGAGTAATGGTCGTGTGTGTATAAAATAAAAAAAGACACAGTTTTATACAGTTAGCCCTCTAGGACCTTTCCAATAAAATTGGAACTAATGTGTTAATTTTCACTAGGTAAATGTTTATGTTCTTCAGTTGCCCTCAAACAATAAATTTGGATCTCGCAAGTTATTCCTAGTAAAGCATAGCCAGTCGACGAGTGAATGCACACTCAAATAGAAGATAGAAAACTAAGATTGGCTCATAGTCATCTGTATATAATTTATCTTCTCTTGAACATTAATAAAAGGTTTCCAGACATAATAAGTACAAATACAGACATGAGACACGGATACGGCATGACATAGACACTATGAAATGTCATTTTTTAAAAATCTAGGACATGGACATGACAAGGACATGTTTATTAAAATATATATTATATTTATACAAGAAAATTCAAATTCTACAAGTTTATGCATTTACATGCTTAAAAATATGAGTTTAGTATTTCACTCTCAAAATTTACCATTTCATGTCTATTTATGTACTTGACAAGTGTTCAGATGTGTCTAACAAATGGTGAACCTATACCGACTTTGTACAACTATTGTGCTAACAAGTGCCAGATATGTGTCCAACAAATGTTGGAGTTTGCAAGTGTTGAATACAAACACGCTAGCTAGACTAAAGTGTGTGTGCTAACCAATAACTTCAAAATATCTAATTTACATCTTACTCTACAAAATAAAATGGGAATAGCTTCAAAATCTATAAATTAACTAATATGGCATTATGCTTGGACATTAAATGTACCATTATAACCAATATTTAAAAGAACACGCAAAAAGGCACAAATTTGAAATCTTAAACAAAAGCATCAAAATTCAATATAATAAACCAAAAACACACTCTCGCCATTCACTAGCTTGCAGACCCTCTTTTTATTTGGGTTGATGATTAATTTTTAATATTATCAGCGTACTAGATTGATTCCTGAGAAAATATAAATTAAGAATATGATTGGCACCTCACCTTTATATTAATACTATCATTGACGATAAACTTTTGCTCCATAAGAACAACTTCTTCCATGTACTTCCGTAACCGACCTTCAACCATTTTTTCTAGGGCCATTCCAGACTTGCCAGAAGTTTCAGCCTGACATGTGATCCATTTACATAAATATGACATTAAACAATCATAAAAAATGATATGACTAAAATAAGAGATCAAATACCACAAACTAGTCAACATCAAAATTTATCAGGGAAAAAAACAAATGTAACAATGATAAGTCCAGGAAAAGAGCACAAACACCACCATACATTTAACCAAAAAACAAAGTCTTTACCAGAATCTTTTTGAAGTATAGAGACTAAATTAAACATGCCTAAAAGTTCATTGACCTATTAGAACTTTTTAAAATACAACTAAATCAACATAACCCTGTTAGCACAAAGGTAAATTTATAATCTAATAAAATATGTAACTCTGTATTTCGAGGATGGTTACTAGGAATTTCATTTGAAAGTAACCTCTGACTAAGTGTGCCTCTTGTTCTTAAAAAATGACACATAACAGATATGTAATGCAATATTGAAATTGAAAAAGGGTGTGGAGAAGGAAATAATAGATGGGAAAAGAAAATATCTTGGACAAGCAATAAACTAAAACTTAATAAATTCTACATAGTACACAGACCTGAGTCTGGAGAATTTCACGTTCGTTCTCTAATGCTTCAGAAGAAACAAGTTCCTTTGTCAAGAACAATGGCTTTGCAGCCACTATATGCATCGCTACTTCTGATCCAACACGTTGAAGAGCATCTGACTGTGAACTAACACCCTCGACTTCAAGAGATAAAATTCCAGCAATTCGACCCAAACCTGAAAATTACACAAAATGAAAGTTAAGACAAAAAATTTACCAAACTTAGTTGATACTAATTTTCCCATTTGCAGAATGTCATTTAATTTATATAAAGAAAAAATTTCATCCTTAAGTCCCAATTGTCATTATGCACAATTTCTTTTATTTTTTAGGAAACCAAACCTTGATTGAGAAACATGAAAGAAAATATAACGGCATACAAAAAAAAAAAAAAAAAAAAAAAAAAAAAAAAAAAAAAGCTCAACAAAAGGAAGTCTTAAAAGGTAGACAAAGGGACTCTAGTCCAACAAAATCAAACCAAGATCATAATTACAAAAAGACCTAGTGACTGATGCTCATAAGGAGACCTCCATTCATAAATAATTTTTTGAATGGTGTTCTAAGGTTAATTGAGCAAAATCTGCACTTATGTGGAATAAATGTGGAAGAATCAAAGTTGGTTCAGTTTGCCACAAGGCTTAGTTGTAAGGTTGAGTCAATGTCGTTTCTTTATCTTGGCCTTCCTCTTGGTGGATAACCCAAAAAGATCTCTTTTTGGCAGCCTGTTCTTGCCAAGATTAAAAACTAGATAAATAGATGGAAAATATTCACCTTTATCAAGAGGTGGACGTTTGACTTTTAGCAACTCCTTTCTTTTCGCTTCATCTTTTTTATGGTTTTTTTTCCACTCCTCATTAGAGTTTGTATTTTGAGCACTAGTCTCTTTTCATTTCCTTGATGAAAAGTTTGTCTCTTGTTTCAAAAAAGGACCTTTAATACCGCCACTTGTCACCCACTTAAAAAGATGTTGGTCATATCGACTTACTATAACCTAGTGCCACAAAACATTAAGCTCTGTAAAAGAACTGCCACAACCACTTGGCCAACAAGGCCTCCTTATGTAATTTTAGGCACCCAATCCCTGGACCTCCTAGCTCCACAGGCATAACCACCCCCTCGCACTCCACTAGATCAGATCCGCCCCCCTCATCCACACACTGTGCACAAAGTTCATAACATTCAAGAAAATTATATAAGAAAAGAAGGCTAGAAGCACTACAAGCATTCATAAAATGACCGCCGTTGGTGTTAAATGCAAAAGCATGCACCATTCAAGATATGTTTAATGCTTTTCAAAGCCGAAAAACCTGAATGCCAGTCACCCAAGGAAACATATATTCCATCTCTAAAACAGGACAAGACAGTTCAAGTACCTGGTTGAGGACTTGTATGGAGGTATGTAGAAATAACACCACTTGAAGATGCAGACATCAAAAAACCTCGTCTTAGCTTAATATTCTCTCCCATTATGCCTGCCACTTCAGTAACTGCATTAAGAGCTGTTGTTTCTCCACTAATTTTTGGGTGTTCAAGATTTAATTTCATTCCCTGACAAGCGGAAAGAATTACATTACAAATGTTGATTAGATATTCTAAACAAGGTTTGTTCAGCTATGATTCAATTAGAAATGTATAAAAACCGAAAGATATCTATTTGCATTTGATTTTAATCAAACTTATAAGAATATTATCCAAGTTTTTCAATGGAGCACAGTCCAAATTAGAGAAACGATAATACCCATTTACACCTGGTCTTAAGCACTCAAAAGGGAAACGATTATTTATGAGAAAAAATAGACGGGGACATTGTTTTGAGTATAGCTATCAGCTCTCCATACCACATCTACATAAGGCATCGTCTGAGAAAGTACAGCAGTTCACAGCATTGCAATCAAGAACATAAAAAAGAGACCTAAGTAGACTGAGCATCTCCAGTTTAATGATCCTCCCCAATTCGTCTTATTTTGATTAATGAATTTTTCCTTTCTTATAAAAAAAAGATCCTCCTGGAGTTGAATGTGAATGTTATCATTTACCGAGAAGTTAATAAACTAAGAAGACAATGGAAAATACCTTTTCAAGGGCTCCTAAACTGTGATCTCTAACCAATGCCACTCATGTTTCCTAGTTTTCACTCATCATTACTTGCATCCATAAAATAGGAGACCAAGTTACAAAAATTCAAGCGAAATAATTTTGACAAACATATTACCTCCAATTGCTCTAGACCAACAGGAAATGTCCCAGAAACGTTATGAGACGAGCTTTCAGATAACAATGCTTGCCTTGCTAAAGATAGGGCCTGGATAAAAATTATACGATATCTTATAAGCAAAAGAACAAGGCTTCCTGAATAAAAAAAAAACTATACAAGTTCGTACAATCTGCACACGATTGTTTACATGCATAGAAATTCACACGTATTCAAATTGAAATGTTGCATAAAAATGAAGGCGAAATGAAAAAACTTACCAAGTATTGAAAAATCTCGTTCCTAGCAACAAAGTCAGTCTCGCAATTAAGTTCAATAACAACAGCTTCGGTTTCATTTTGAGCCAAGGCAAGTAGGCCTTCAGCGGCAGTTCGAGAAGACTTTTTCAGGGCCAGCACCTTTCCTCTTTTTCTCAGTTCCGTCTGTGCCGCTTCTGTAACACCAAGTAATTAACCAACATTAGATATCAGCAAATGAAACTGAAAGCAAAAGAAAGTTTCAGAAACTATCACGATGCCTTACCAATATTCCAATTGCAATCAATAAGAGCAGCCTTGACATCTTTAATAGGTGCACTAGTTCTTTCTCTCAGCTGCTTGATGAGACTCATCTGGTCCGAGACAGCAGGAGTTTCGACACTAAATCTTCTCAAGAGACTAAGTCTCGAACTAAGAGCAGAAGTAGCATCCTGAGTGTAAGGAACTGAACCTCCATATCGAACGCCTTTAACAACAAACGCTCTAGTAGTAGTAGAACTGGAAAATCCATGCCGACTCGCATTATTCAGCAGCCGATTAGAAATCACAAATCCAAGGGAACGTTTTGCAGCTCTACAAAACGCCATTCCAGCATTCACAGCTTTCTCTGAGAGCAGTAAAACAAAAATGATTATAGAGGAGAAAACTTAGCATCAAAGTATCAAAATAGACGAGAAAGAAATCCGAAATGGTTTCCAAATAGCAAAATCAAAGAAAAATGTAATAAGAGGTTAATCACAGAGAGGTTTAAGCTTTGAATTGAATATGAAGGCTACAATGGAGATAGTGGGAACCAAGCCTGACCGTTTCACAGGACGGGAAGATGAATGGAGCTGGCGCGCGACTGGTTAATTCAACAAACAGTGATACAAACCATATATTTTCCAGTTTACAGCTTGTTTGAAGCGAAGCACAGGGGCTTGAAGGAGTGACTTCTTTTTTTTTTTTTTTTTTTTTCAGCAAATGGAAATGGAATCATCACATTGTAGAATAGGGATCTTAGCGGTTGTTGATTGGGCTTGACCCAATCATTTTGGGCCTGCAATATTTCGCTGATTGGGCTTGGCCCAAGCGTTTTGGGCCTGCACTACAAGATTTCGTTGATTGGGCTTGACCCAATCGTTTTGGGCCTGCAATATTCCATGATTGGGCTTGGCCCAATAGTTTTGGACCTGCACTATTTCGCTGGGTTGGGCTTGACCCAAGCGTTTTGGGCCTGCAAGATTTCGCTTATTGGGCTTGACCCAATCGTTTTGGGCCTGCACTATTTCGCTTATTGGGCTTGGCCCAAGAGTTTTGGGCCTGCAAATATTTCGCTGTTAGGCTTGGCCCAAGCATTTTGGGCCTGCACTATTTCGTTGATTGGGCTTGACCCAAGTGTTTTGGGCGGTTGAAGATTTTCTATAGGCCTTTCGTACCATAGTTCATTCGATAAATAAGTGTTTACGATTTAAAAATCTATAATTTAATTCTTAAATAGAAATTATTATATATATATAAAAGGATTTAGTTTGCTAATAAGTTAAGGTATAGTGATCGGGTTGGTGAATTTCTGAGCGATTCGAAATTTACAAGCTACAATAGATCACAATTGAAGTAATTCTTAGTTAAGTGATACACGGGTCAAAATGTCGAATAAAAAGGTACATCAAGCAAATAAGGAATAATAATAAATAGTTTTAGAAATTTATTTTTCAAAGAAAATTACTTCTGAAGTTAATCTCATCTGATTTTTTTTTTTTTTTTTTTTTCAAAGAACAAAACAACCTTAATATTATATTATATTTGCAAAAAAAAAAAAAAAAAAAAAAAAAAACGCCCAAAATTGACGCCTTATCACCAGATCGATCCACCGTCCGCTGTGATCGCCTCCGTGTCTTACCAACCAAGGTTCTTCCGATTCAATTCCACTTCTTAGATTCCTATTAGGATTTTTTTTTCTTCCATTTTTCCGATCATGGCTGCGATTCGATTGACGCCGGAAGATGCCGAGTTGTTGCATCAGGCTCGGGCAGCCCCATCCGCTGTCGACCTGGTCTCCGACGACGACCGATCAGTGGCCGCTGACTCTTGGTCCATCAAGAGCGAGTACGGTAGCACCCTCGACGATGACCAGCGTAATGCCGACGCGGCTGAGGCTCTTTCTGCTGGGAATTTGCGTGCCGCTTCCGATTACAGGTATGGCGTGGTTAATTCTTTTGAATTGTGTGAATCTTACTGAAAATAGTTGAAACGCAGTTCGTTTGAAACGTTGTTTCTGTTTGGAAGTTGGTTATTTGGTGTTTTGGTTTCTCTTTAGGATTGATTCCCAAAGCATTCAATGATCGTGTTATTCTCGTTGATTTCTGAAATAAATGAATATGGTTCTACGGCGCAATTCATGTAGATTACGTTTTCTCTTACGCTTATATTATATTCCTGATGGTGCGAGTGGATCCTCATTTCTCCAGTCTCTTGCCCGTTCTTTCCTTAGTACCATAGACGTCGGGTGGATCTCTTATATTGTTTTTCCCTTTAGCTCTTCAATCTGTAAGTGCAGTAGAACTGTTGTAGTTGTGTCCTTTTCTCTTTGCTTAGAGATTAGATCTATGTTTCAATACGTTTACCCGTAACTCGCGTAACAATCACTACATGCTTAGAGACCATCGTGGGTTGGCCTGCCAATGACTTAAAGGTAGTGGGTTCAAACCATGGTGTTCATACCGAATATCCTATAAATTTTCTTGGTAACTAAATTTCGTAGGATCAAAGGCTACCATATAAGGTTAGTCAAGGTACACATGAGTAAATTCAGTCACTCATAGATATCTATGAAAATTTTGCTTAGAATCTCTGTGATGCACAGGGGAGTAGAGTATTTCGTTCTTAACTACTTGATCAGATTAAGAATTAATAATATTATTAACCTGGTATAATGAGATTCAAGAAATGGCCATATTTTCATTCTAAATAAAACTTGTTTCATTTTTCAGTTCTGACAAGGATGAAATAGAAGCAGATACCGAAGCCGTGTCATCAATGCTAGGTCTCCAAAGCTACTGGGATTCCCAATATGCTGATGAATTGACAAATTTCCGTGAACATGGTCATGTTGGTGAAGTCTGGTAAGTAAGAATTTCTTAAGGTATCTTGTTTTCTATTATTCTTGTAATATCATTATGTCATTGGTATTATGACAAAAGATGTAGTCAGCAGTTCGCTGCACTTCATTTTTGTGTATGTTTTTTGGCCTTCTATATTATTCAACTATGATCATATTCTCTAACCACTTTCCTCGTCAATATACTATATGTTAGTACTCTCTGTGTACTGCTGTAGTTCCGTTGAGAGATTGAAGAACTGTTCCTGGACTATTTACTTTTTGAGCAGGATATTAGTTACTAGTGATTCAAAGGATGATTATACGTGATTATTATTCTCAATAATTCATCTTGAGGACTATGTTTTATTTGTAAATTCAATTTGGTTTGTTAAACTTGATTCACAAGTTAAACTTCAATGATAAAGGAAAAAAAAAAAAAAAAAAAGTTAATTTAGATTGCTGGGTAGAATAAGAGAGAGACTAGACTTTTATTTATCTAGTTTTCTATTTTTATACTTCTTTCATTTTTCAGGTTTGGATCTGAAGTTATGGAAACTGTTGCTTCTTGGACAAAAAGTTTGTGTTCAGATGTTTCTCAAGGTCAGTTTCCCAATCAAGCTGACAATGCAAAGTCACAGAATGTTGAACAGGATTTCAAATTCTTGGATGGTTGGAGTGTACTTGATATTGGGACGGGAAATGGTTTGCTGCTTCAAGAATTTGCTAAGGAGGGGTATGTTTTGATGTGCCTTTTGATTCTTGCTAACATTTAAGAGAAGCGTTTTCTTTTTCTCTTATGTCTTATGTCAACTGGATAGGTGTTAGTTTGGGTTAATAAATTGAGTAGGTGAAGATATTTTATCTCTTTTTAAATATGGAAATATATTTTTGATGATAGATCCTTTTTCTCTTGTTGACTTCTCCGTTGGAGGCAAAAATCCGAAGTGAAGTGAGCAAAAGAAAAGGGCCCTTTTCTTTTCACTCCTCTTTTTTCTCCATTGGTTGAAAAATTCAAAGAGATGCAGCCATTGATTGGCACACTAGTTGATAATGATGGAGATATTATATTTGGCCATAGAGATCTAAAGCTTGATGCTTTATACATGTCTTGTAAAAGATCTATTCCCTTTTTTAAGTATACATTGGCATTTGATCAAAGGAGTTATGACAATTTGGAATTTCCTTCTTCCAATGAAAGAGGAACGTGGTCTAATGTTACTCTCTCTAATCCATGTATCTTCTAAATTTGAGAATGACAACCAATTAACAGACCTTTCTTTCATATTTGACCAGTTATATATACTCTGGGGGAATATCCACTAACCTAAGATTGTCAAAAAAATATAGTTTTTTTTTTTCTTTATATAAGAAACTAAGCTTTCAGGGAGAAATATGATAGAATGATGGCCTAGAAAAATAGCCAACACAAAAGGAGCGAGCCCAAATTGAGAAAAAGGACCTCCAACCTAAAAGAATAACGCCTTCCTGATTATGAAAGGCCTTTATGGTAACCACCCATATGGAGGTGTTGAACCTAAATAACTTCCAGACTTGCTGCATATGCTTTTCTTGGAGGGCCTTCTCTTGAAGGAAAAGTTTAGTTACTTTGGTTAAACTTTATATATGGATCTTTTGGAATGAAAGAAACAGAAGAGAGCTCTCGCGACAGGGAGAACGATATAGATTCTTAGAGTATGTGGGCAGCATTTGTGGCAAGCCACTTCAGGGTTAATCTAGGTGATTAAGACTTTTGCACACAGCTAGAAGGTTATAGGTTCCCAGTTATCCAGTGTTGTTAAGTGATAGGCTCTAGTTTTGAACTCAATTTAATCATTAAGGATATAAGATTTTAGTACTAACGGATGAACAATCTCACAATTGCATCAGTATTTACTGATGTCATCTTGCATTTGCTTGCAGATTCTCTAATTTGACAGGAACTGACTACAGTGAAGGGGCGATAGATCTTGCTAGAAGTCTTGCAGAGCGAAATGGCTTTTCCAATATTAACTTTTTGGTATGGCTTGCCACGCAGATATTTTGATTACCCAACTTATTCAAAATCTTTTCAGATCTCCTTGCCTCTCTCTTGGATGTACTTTGAAACATAGTTCCCTTCAACCCACTAAATTGGTGGTGTTTCTGGAATATGGGAATTTTAAAAAAATGAAAAGGTTTGGTGAACGACATTGTCACATTTTTACTGGGGCTGTAATATGACTTGTGTGGCACATATGATATGAGTAGTCATTGTCGATCTTGAGATTTAGGTGGCCTTATTGGGTAGAATTAGATTAATAATTTTTTAAAGGGTAAATTATATTTTTTTACCATAAATCTTATCTATCTTTGTGTCTATTTTGATCGTTTTAAGTTTTCAAATCTTAGTTTAAATTCTTGGTTTTGAGAATTAGATCTAAATGGACTTACTGTTGGCTGTTTTTCTCAGGTAAGGGACAGTAATTGATGCATATTGACGAATTTTATTTGGGAGACAGTGGGCATGATTAGTCCATTTCTTAAATCCATCCAATTGTTTGTGAGATTATGTTGCATCTAAGTATCAAGAAATGATTGTTAGATCTGTATTTCGTCAACCATAGGTAGCAAACATGATTTGAAGTCTTAGAGATGATAATCGAAACTTTCGAAAGTTCAGTAAATAAAATGAACGAAGTACGTATTAGATAAATGGTTATAGTTGTTAAATGCCCTTGGTTATATTAATTGGTTTGATGCCTTTATGAGCTATATAATTGAGTTATTAAAATATTCTCGATCAAGCATGGTAGGGTGTAGTTTGAAGTTTTTAGCAGTGTAAACATAAACATAAGATTATCTGCAGATTCGAAAAGCAAATGGAAGCAGAAAAATTTACAAGCAGGAAAGTTACAAACTAGTTTGCTAGCAACCGTCTTAGAATTATTCAACTAATCCCTTGTGCTACTCCTATTTGTTGAACGTGTCTTATTTCAAGGGTATTAGTAAGGAAATATATGTTGAAATTTTACTTTCAGTGATTCATGAATAGTCAGAAAACAGTAGATCGTTTATTTGTTATGTAGAAATATTTTATAACTTAGTTTATGCCTGATGTAATGCAATCATCCTAATTGCATTGTTTTACATGGCTTAGGTTGATGATGTTCTTGAGACAAAGTTGGAAGGGAAATTTCAACTCATTGTGGATAAAGGAACTTTAGATGCAATTGGATTGCACCCAGATGGTCCTATTAAAAGGTAACGATAAGCAAGTATAATCCTCCTCTAATGCTGTTGTATCTGGACTGTTTCTCATTGGATCGGTGCTCGCTCGCATAGATCATTGGCGGCATATGCTCCAAAATAAATAGATAATTGGTGATTTTCAAGTTTCAGTTCTATAGATATTACTGATAAAGAAATTTAATGTTTCCAGGATCATGTATTGGGAATCTGTATCGAAACTAGTGGCGTCGGGCGGGTTACTGGTAAGGCTTTTCTTTTCCCTCTCCCACTGCTCTGGCTGAAAAAAGAAATTTGTTAGTCTTCCATGATCTATCCTAATGTGTTCTTGGGACACATGACAAACTAAAAGTATTTTTTAGTTTGAAACCTACGGCCAGCTATTTAAATTTTTGTAATTTTATTAGTCTTCCAACATTCAAATATTTGAGCATGTGAGATTAATGAAATGCTTGCGAGCTCCCTGAACACTCCCTACCATCATTTTTTAAAAATTACATCGCATGTTCTTTGGCAAATTCGTTATTTCATTCTCTTAGAGCTAGTGCATAGACATTGCATCCGCCCTTTGCTGAACTGCAATGCAACTAGAACCGACTCCTGGTAATTTCTGTAGGTGATCACTTCCTGCAACAGTACAAAAGATGAACTTATGCAAGAAGTTGAGAACTTTAATCAAAGAATGGTTGGTTCCGCAGCAGAACCCGAGTCGTCTGATGGAACACAAAGAGAACTGCCTACATTTCAGTACCTCAGTCATGTTCGTACGTACCCAACATTCACCTTTGGAGGATCTGTGGGATCTCGCGTTACCACTGTGGCGTTTCTTAGGAAATGATTGTGTTCGATGTCATCTTGGATCTGTTATGTATGTTACGCCAATTTATGGATTTGTAGTGTTTGAGCCTTACCACTGTTCGCCCCCGAAGAGTCGATGTTTTTTTCTTTTTCTTTCTTTGTTTTTTCTTTTTTCTGCTCGAAAACCACGAAACTCGTAACTTTTGAACCATTTTGAGGCTTTTTTTTTTAGCTTCTGCTTAGGGAACTGATGTAATTACAGTGGGGAGTAAAGTGAAAATGACTGAATTACAGGTTCATGTTAGTGTGGTATTGAGATCCCAATGTCTTTTTCAGGATTTCAATGGACGAGTTTAAACTAAATTCGTCAGGACATGAATCACTGAACCTACAAGTTGCCATTTGATGTTCTATTACTTTGCTTATCAAGTCATTCACAAACTAAATTCATTTATTTCTCATTTAATTACTACAAAACATTCATTTATTCTCGTCAATTGTGTTTATTGTGCTGTGTTGAAAGTGAGAGAGGTGCAATATTATAAGTTTAGTTCTTCGACCTATATGAATTATATTGTGTTCTACATTTTATGGCTCATTTATATACTTCAACCTATGTCCATTACTTTACCCTTTTCTATCAATATATAGTGAATTACATTATTGCATATGCAACCATAAATAACTCGTATATAGGTATTTAAAAAATTGTAACTACATCGCAAATTTATTAGATCATAACTAAATTGACACTATGATAAACTTATAGGCATAGTTTAGCTAACTTAGAGATATTCAATTGAGAGGTCAAAATTCTCACCTCCATTCGTTATTAAACTTACAACATAGTAGACGTGTCGCCGATAGAGACTAAATAAAAATATACATCGAAATTCAATTTTGAACCCTTTTTTTAAAAGTTTAAAGACTAAATCAATCCAAGTAACTCGAAAAGACAACTTTTTTTAAAAGGCAGGATGAAGGCATATGGTCTACAATACACATATCTCACAGATTTACTACATCATTCTTGAATTTGACTCGTAAGGTCAGTCATAATATTTGTCATCAATGACAAATATGAAATAGATGAATGTAGCTATCATCCTCCATACAATACACATTCTTAATGTAAGCACAATAACCAACCCCGAACCCGAGCAATTGTATTCTAAAAAACAAAAGAAAATTGCTCATACCTAAGCAGGCATTCAACAGGAGTGAGATACGATACAACAGGTACAACGAGCACAAGCAACGCTTCATTCGTTCGAAGTTGCAAATTCATTTGGAGCAGTTCCTCCATCTGTGTGAATAAATATACCGCAATCATATTAGAATATAGTTTATTTAGTCCTTAAAAATTTTCTAATAGGCTCCTAAAATAATATTTTGTCTGCATTTAACATTTACATCAACATACAGCTTGAAATCAACTGGCTGTGTAATCCTTATATAATATAGTTAACAAGCCACATAGAGGTTAAACTAAGAACCAAACAATCAATTCCTATTAGACAATTAAAAGTTCGGGCACAAAATTTTAAAGTTCAAGGACCTATCGAGATTGATCGTTTTAGTTAAAGCTTGAATAGGTGAGTATACCTTCGCCGTCTGATGGAGCATAAGGAGACTTCCGGTATCGAGTTTGCTGTTGTGTTGGCTATGCAAGAGAAAAAAAAAATAGCAAGCACATAAGTCCTACTCCTACTTGATGATAGTAATTATAATAAAATAAAAAAATAAAAATAAAATAAAAAAGGCAACAAAAAAATTACCAGACTAACAAATCGTTTCACAATATTTGTATAGATGCCTTGTTAAAGTACTGGGTTATGCTTGAATTTAAGCAAAAATAGTAGCAGATATGGTAATGGCAGCACCATCCTTCCATGGATTAAAGCCATGTCTACTATTATAATTATTCATGAATGGAGGTAATGAAGTTTCACTTTTAACATTCTAAATTTCTCCAAGAAAAAAAATCAAGCAAGATACTAAATTTAAATATAACTACTGGATACTAAATTTGGGAATTTGAGAATTTGAAGTTAAAACTGTTATGCCCTAATCTTTTATTCAAGAGGTCAAGGTCTAAATTTTGAGAAATACAACCACTCTGTTCAGTGCATGTGTTCAAGATCTCAACCCTAAAATAATATCAAAGGTTGCATACCTGAGACAAATCAGTAAGCACATTATTTACCAACCTGTAATTTTGGCCGAAGGGCTTCTAAAGGTCCTTTAGGCTTCTCAACTCCTTGCTGCCATTAGCCAAAATATGGAGGATATATTAGCCAATAGGTGAAGTTATGCAAACCAATTTCGAGATCGAGTAAAAATGGTGTTACGGGCGATACAATATAAATACCTTTCCCAATGCCCAATCAGCAGAATCAAAATAAGCACGTTCATGATCCTGAAGTTGAGATTCAAAAGCTTTAGACATCCATATGGAAGAATGCATGGATTTCATTGAAAATCATACTGAAAGAATGCATAATTTTTTACAGGTAACAAATCACCTTAGAAATGAGTGGTGGCTTCTTGGGAACAATCCCTCCATATTTTTTCTTTATAACTTCCTCCTGTAGAGAAAATTAGTTATCAACTTCTACAAATCGAAAATGCGTATGTATGAAGTCACGAACCTCCTTCCGAGAGGAAGACATAGATTCTTGAGATCCAACATGTCCATCTCCGTCCACTCGTCCAGTCTCTTTGATATGCTCAGACATGATTAACTAGGAAAGCTCAAATCGTTATAAAATTGCAGCCTGCAGGTAAAGTTCATCGAATCATTAGTTCGAAGTCGGGGGAAAATGAACTGGAAGTGTCTTTCAATCAATCTTCAAGAAAGCTAAAGATCAATTCAAGAGCTAGCTGCAATACATAGATAGCAACCATCAGCGCTCTACATTCATTATCAGACAGACAAAAATCAGATATAAAACAAGAGAATAGTTCATCGATAGAAAGCATAAAATCTAATATCAGAAACAGGATGTTCTACCACTCAACTTATGCAGAGTACATGATTCAAGAATTGGAAGGAAAAGAAATACAAAGAACTACACTGTTCACTCCTTTCTCCATTGATCCATTTTTAATCATTAACTTTAGCACTAAGAAGAATAAGATCTTACTTTCTCCACAAGATTGAACACGTATCACAAAAACAACTCCCCTTCCTAGTCCCCAATCACCGACTGAGACCACAGCTAAACCAGACACAATTACTACAAAACTCCAGCGATATAACACAGTGCATTCGATTACTGAGCAATACATATCGCACAGCCATTTTCTAATTCCATTGATTTCTTCACTGAATTCCATTACAATCAGAAATGCATCTACGAATCAATCTAACAACAAGATAGGAAAAAGACGAGAGAAATGCATCTACGAAGCTTACTATGGAGCGTATTGTAATAGAGAGGGAGGAGGAGGATTGAAGAGCGAAAGAAGGATTCGATATAAGAATACCTTTGAGCTGCTAAAATGGCGAGGTGGACGAAGACGATGATCTGATCTGCTCGAACCACAGATCCAAATTATTTGTTTTTGTTTTGTTTTGTTTGTTATTATTATTATTATTTATTTTATTTTTAATTTTTAATTTTCTCTTCTTGCTGAAAGTACAGGCAAATTCACATGTACATTCGTGAGCTACTTTGAACAAAATAGTGAATTTGACTTCTTTTTACTTTTTACTGGTACGGATAAATTAGTAAAAATATTATTTCCTAGTTTGAAATGGTAAAAATATTATTTCCTAGTTTGAAACGGTGCTCACCCTTTTCATCTAACATTCTTACGGTAGTTTGAAATGGTGCTCACCCTTTTCATCTAACATTCTTACGATTGGTTGAAAGTCTCATATCAGCTAATTTAGGGAATGAATGATCAAAGCATCAGCTAATTTAGGGAATGAATGATCAAAGCAAAGTCATAAGAGTTTATACTTAAAGTGGACAATATCATATCATTGTGGAGAGTCGTGTTCATCTAACATGGAATCAGAGCCATTCCCTAAAAACTTAGCCATGTCAATAGAATCTCGTGTTCATCTAACATGGAATCAAAGCAATGCCCTAAAAACTTAGCAATCTCAATAGAATTCTCAAATGTCGAACAAAAGTACTGTGAGCCTCGAAAGCATAGTAAAAAATGACTCAAACTCCAAAAGAAAAAGAGTCGATAAATTTTCTAGTAATATCACTCACTTCCGACTTTTATCGATATTTTCACAAAGCTGAGGTTTCGGCGTTGTTGTCGACACTAATATTTTAAACATCAAAGCTAATATATGTATGTATATATGTATGTATATGTATCTATATGTATATATATGTATATATGTATAGATTTAAAAGCAAATTTAGCAGCTATCAACTAATAAACACACATTCATCTTTGAAGCGACACATATTATATACAAAGATCAAAGCCCCTTCTAACCATTACACACTTTATATACATAAGAGAGCAAGTGAGCCATTGATTCTATTGCATAAAGAGTTTGAATCTAACCAAACAAGTTTCTGCTGTTTCACCACAAATGATGAACACTTCATTGCAGAAGCTAACTGGGTCGTGGCTCGTTGCTCGCTGCGAGGACCGTATGCAGCTCTTAACTTCCTTGCCATGAATGGTGTTGATGAGTCGATGACCTTCTACGCATTTCATCTGACAGTTTTCTCTCTTGTTACATCGTTTCTATCGTATCAAAGACGAGGACAATGAACTGCTGCTATCTCATGTCGATGAAGCGTGGTTGAGAATGGCTCGTCGAGTCACTTTCGTCATCTGATGTTGCGAGGTGATGAGGGGGATCCTATCAGAGAAAGTATATAATTGAAAGTTTAAAAACTTATTAGACATTTCTTAAACTTCATCGACATTTTGGATATGTAGTTGAAAGTTTAGAGACCTAAATGACACTTCTTAAACTTAAAAGATCAAATAGATATAAACCCGAAAGTTCAAAGACTAAACCTTGAAATAGCCGAACTGTAACAGCTCAAGCCCACCGCTAGCAGATATTATACTCTTTGGACTTTCCCTTTCGGGCTTCCCCTCAAAGCTTTTAAAACACGTACGCTAGAGAGAGGTTTCCGCACTCTTATAAAGAATGCTTCGTTCTCCTCTCCAACTAACGTGGGATCTCACACCAACAAATATTGATATCAAACATGACACTTCTACCTCACAGCTCCATCGAGAATCTGAGCAATTCAAACGACTAAATGCTATGCATATCAATTCTAGATATCAACCGGATCACTAACCTGATAATGACGCCGTCTTCGAATGGAAGTAAATACCCTAACCATGACATATATAGGCAGAAGAATCCCAACAATTCTCAAGATCAGCAACTGCAATACACAGAACATGCACTTGTGGCTCTTCATTGGTCTAAACAATGGAGCAAGGCCGAGCAACAAACTTACCATTAACAATGTCAGTGAATACTCTCCAGCTCCACTAATTATAATCGGTAGAGTATGGCGTAAAACAAGGAGAACGATGAACTGCAACATACAGATATGATTAGCAGTCTCAAACTGAGGATTTCAGGTCAATCCAACTGTCATAATGATAGAAATACGAGAGAAAAATAATAGGCTAAATAATATCTTAGTTGCCAATATGAACATAGCTTAGCGTTTAAAGCATCTACTCTTTTCGTGGAGGTTCGAGGTTCAAATTCATTCCTCCACATTTGTTGAACTTTTTACTCTTAGGAACGACGACTCTCCACAATGGTATGATATTGTCCGCTCTCATAGCTTTGCTTTGGGCTTCCCCAAAAGTTTTCATACCAATGGAGATGTATTCCTTACTTATAAACCCATGATCATTTCCTAAATTAGCCAATGAACAATCCTCAACAATCTTCCCCTCGAACAAATTACACTACAGAGCCTCCCCCGAGCCCTATGGAGCCATCGAACAGTCTCCTCTTAATCGAGGCTCGACTCCTTCTCTGGAGTCCTCGAACAAAGTACACTCCCTGTAACGACCCGGGAAAGAAAGAAAAAAAAAATATATATATATATATATATGTATATATATATATATATTATTAATATATATATATATATATATATATATATATATATATATATATATATATATTAATAATAAATAAATAAATAAATGAAAACGAAAAAAAAAAAAAAAAAAAAAAAAAAAAAAAAAAAAAACTCAGTCGCCGGAAAACCCGCGAGTTTTCCGGCGACCGCCGAGTTTCGCGGAACCCACGCGAAACAACGGCCACAGCTCGCCCACCCTCAGCCCAGCATCTTCAGAATGCCTGCAAAGGGAGAAAAGAGAGAAAATTTCGAGAGAGAGAGAGAGAGTTCGGACAAACGTCGGCGAGTGTCCAGTTTCTCCGACGAGCCCTCAAACCACCCTTAAACCGACACCAAACAACCTCTTACTACCGTAAGAGAGATCCCTAACGAAAGCACAATAACTCAGGGGCATTTGGTGTTATTTCGTAAGCGTCGTCGTCGGTAACCGAGGTCGGAAAGTTAGGTTTCTTAATCGATTCTTAGATCTATGGCTTTTAGGAGCTTTTAGGCCGCAAAACTCCCAAAAAGGAAAGAAGGACGACGAACAAAGAGGAAAAGAGAAGGAAGAGGACCGAAATCGGCAACGAAAAAGCCGCGGGAAGGAGAGAGAAAACTCGCCGGAAAATCGGCCAAAGTCGGGTAAGGAAGACGAGATCCACGGATCCGGGTCAACCCGAACCCAGAACCCGGGAGAGCCAGCCCGTTTTCCCCCTTGGCCTCTGCCTTCGGCCCAGCCCAACTACAGCGGCCCAAACCTCAAACCGGCCCAGAAGCTACGGTTCAGTTGAACCAACCCAGACTAGACCCACGGTCCAATTGAGCCGGCCTGCAAACCAAACACTTGCGGCCCAGCCCAGTAAGCCGAGGCCCAACGTTTAGCCTTGGCCCAGTAGCCTTCCACAGCCCGCGACCCGAACCACGACCCCGAACCGGACTCCGACCCGCGCTTCGACCCGACACTACCGCCCGACGTGGCTTTCTCTGCTGCTGCCACGTGTCACACAGCGGCGCGGCAGTCCTCGGCTCGGCTCGGCGCAAACAGCTCGGGCTCCCTCCGGTGACGCTCCGGCGGCTCCTCCAGCGGCTCCAGCGGCTGTTCGGCTCGGCTCACCTGTTTTCAGCCCGGTTTCCACTGTTTCGACCCTCCCGGATCTGTTTTCGGCCCCGATTAAGGTATCCGAGGCCGTTTTAGAGCCGTATTTCACATTTATTAAATTATAGGTAAATTAATTGTGAAATACTAACGGAAAGTGGTGAACGGCGTGATAGGAAACAAACCCAGCGAAGTAGGAAGCAGCTCTCACGGAACGGGAGCTTACGTTTAGCTATTTAGGGAGTACTTCGGCCGAGGCCAACCAAGTAAGTGGCCTTACTATAGGATAGGCTAAATAAATTGTATGATGCTTGATGATATGTGCGAGTTTATACATATTTTGTTGAGTGACGCTTAATATGTTTGACGCACGTTGTGGCATTATGATGAGCATGATGATTGCATGATTTTTACCTTAATATGATGATGTTTTCCATATTGAGCATGCTAGACGATGATGAGTGCCATATTGCATTTTGTCGTTAGATCGACGTAGGACACAACCCTAAGAGCATGAAAATGATATTAATATAAATATCCACGATATGCGTTACCTAGAGTAACAAAGAGATGAGACTAGAGGGTTGTGTCAGAAGAGACATTACGATGGATTTAGAGGGACCTCATGCATTTTGTATGTTCATAAGCATAGGGCTACTTCCCCTAGAGATGATGAGTGCGGACGCGCACCTTATGATGAGCGCGAATGCGCACAGGTGCGAAAGCACACAGATGAGGGTGTTCATGAGGCGCATGACACTATGGGGTTCCGCTGACCTCCGGACGTCGCTACAGATTAGCTTGACCAGAGGGTCCAGGGGGTGTGCGAGCGCCCTGGGGACTCACACTCGCACGTGTGAGTCGTGTGTAGGGAAGTACTACACATCCAATTTGTCCGAGACTGGAGGCCACCCCTAAGATGATTAGAGATAGGTCCCTATTCATGATTGCATGTGTTTGCATTAGCATGGCCCCTATAGTGGGGTCACTTACTGAGTATTTCTTCGAAATACTCAGGCCGTGTGCCATATTGTTTTTCAGGTAAAGGCAAGGCTCCCATGTACGGTTGACGGTGGCATCGTGATCAGAGACTGTGGCGCGTGCATAGGATAGTTGCATATTTAAAATTCCTAGTCTTGGTTAGGATAGGGCGTTTGCATTTCATTCATTTATATTAATTAATTTGTAATCGTTTTATTTTGTCTTTTGAACTCCAGCATGATGTTTGAAACACGTAAGTCCGGCAGTGTTTTTCAATGTTTTAACGTATTCTGAAGTTTTAAATTTTTCCGCTAGTAAAGATGAGCATGCTTAGGTTTTTATTCTGCATTAGAGATGAGCATGAGACGTTAGTGGCGACTCTAGATATGTGGAAATTTAGGGTCGTTACACTCCCTTTGTTCGACACTTGAGTCAATTTTGACTACACCTTCGAGGCTCACAACTTCTTTGTTCAACATTTGAGGATTCTATTGACATGACTAAGTTAAGGGCATGGCTCTAATACCATGTTAGAAATCACGAACCCACAATGGTATGATATTGTCCACTTTGAGTATAAGCTCTCATGGCTTTGCTTTCGGCTTCTCCAAAAGGTCTCATACCAATATAGATGTATTCCTTACTTATAAACCCATGATCATTTCCTAAATTAGCCAAGGTAAGATTCCCTCCCAACCATTCTCAACATTTACTCTTTACATTTTCATCTTTTAAGTTTCCAAATACTGTATTTTAAATTTCTTTGGTGCCTCAATAAGTCAATGAAAATGAATCAACGAGCAAAAACATGTAATACTTTTCAATCAGCAGAAAGCAAGGCCAATTACCAAGACACTTAAAATTGGTTTACAGAGATAAGGAAACTGCAAATGAAGTAAATTGAAGAGAGAGGGAATACCATTACTGCAACTATGCGGCAGCACAGTACGCTGCATGGAGAGGGACTGATGAAATCATCGAACGCGGAATCGAGATACTCGTGATCGAGCATTCCTGCAGGGACATGCTGGTTCAGCCTTGACATCTCCCAACTTCCCCTGAGACCACAATTTGATATCAAAGTGTTGAAGAAATGTATGAACAGGAACTCAATATACAAGAAAACTATATGCATTGTGGGGAGATAGGTTGGTTAATGGCTTACCTGAAATGCATTAGTGAGCTAATACCTCCATTATAAAACACATGGGGAGGTGCTGTGTACCCTGGCTTAAAGTCCTGATAAGAAAAAGGAGTTCTTGATACCATAAATTTAGCCCTGCATTAAACACATCTCTTTTTAATATAAACACAACAAACCTGGTGGCAAATCTCGCAGATTGTGTTGCCTTTCTCGTTGCACCACCGCTGAACGCACATACGATGAGCATACTGCAATTATCGACACTAATCGGAAGCTAATTATCAAGGTGAACCATCTAAACTAGCACAACAAGGAATAAGGATTGGAAAGGGAAAGGAAAACAAGAATAGCACCCCAATCTGAGCCATTATTATGACATTTGATTTAAGATATAAAGATATTGGTAGAATATATTTTGTTGTATAACTGTAATCGCACTTTCGATCCCACTTTTGTTTCTCATTCTTAACGGCCATGAATCTAGTTCTACAATTCTCTCGAAACATCGTTGAAACCAGTTTAGTCAGCTATATAGTTTTAAAAGGGGGATTCAAAAAATAGCTATCTGAGTTTTTTATAAGTAAAACCAGTTGGTATTGACTAAACTAAATCTAACCTTCAAGCTGCCACGGCAAGAGCAGGGTGTTTCCATATTTGATTCATCGTCCTCATCATGACAAATTCTGCACTCAACAAGTTTACTTGAAGGTGATATGGATTCAATATCTATATCTATGGAAGATATCATATTATCTGCATTTGTTGAGGCCATAGGATGGTAAAGTATGTTTTTATCTCTCAGTAGTAGCTTCAAGGTTTGATTCAGTGAGCAACCGATCCACCAACAGCACAAAATGATCCCCCATGCTTCAATGATCCGGTAGAAATTGGTGTGAATGTTAATAAAATAAAATAAATAAGCCAAACAACAATTACAATTCTGCAGGTAATTTTATTTGCTGCAGTAACCAGCTTTCATGAGGACTCAGATTGTTTCTCAGCATAATATAACTTCAAAGATAAAGAGCAGAAAAGAAAAGACAATATGAAATTTTTGGAATTTGCGTCCCAAGGGTGGCGGGGAAACTGGTAAGGGCTTCGGAATTGGGATGTTTGGAGATATCCTCCCATGTCTTGAGTTCAAATTCCTAGGTGAAAAAAAGTACAAATTGAAATACTTGCTGTTTTCTAAATTTAGATCAATGACGTAGCAGCCCAAATCCACCGCTAGTAGATATTGTCCTCTTTGGGCTTTTCCTTCCAGGCTTCCCCTCAAGGTTTTAAAACGCGTCTATTAGGGAGAGGTTCTACACCCTTATAAGGAATGTTTTGTTTCCCCCTCTAACCGAGATCTCACAATCCACCCCTTGGGGCCCAGCGTCCTCGCTGGCACACCGCCTGGTGTCTGGCTCTGATACCATTTGTAACCGCCCTAAATTCATCATTAGTAGATATTGTCATTTTTAGACTTTTCCTTTCGGGCTTTTCCTCGAGGTTTTTAAAATGCGTCTACTAGGGAGAGATTTCTACACCCTTATAAAGAATGCTTCGTTCTCCTCCCCAACCGATGTGGGATCTCACAATCCGCCCCCCTTTGAGACTCCGCATCCTTGCTGGCACTCATTCCCTACTCCAATTGATGTGAGACCCCTCAATACACCCCCCTTCGGGTCCTAGAGTCTTTCCTGGCACACTGCCTCGTGTCCACCCCCTTCGGGGATGTGGATTGTGAGATCCCACATCGGTTGGGGAGGAGAACTAAGCATTCTTTATAAGGGTGTAGAAACCTCTCCCTAGTATATGCGTTTTAAAAACCTTGAGGGGAAGCTTGAAAGGGAAAGCCCAAACGGACAATATTTGATAGCGGTGGGCTTGGATTGTTACATCAACAATTCAAAGTACTTATGATCTCTAGAGATTGGCCTTCCTCGATAATAAGTAGGAACAGACCTATGGACATAATAAGAGGATTGAGCACCAGTGCTCCAGCTAGAACAATAATATTTAGCTTCATTTCAAACATTTAGTTCTTGCGACTCAAAAACGAAGTTCTCAAGACCTCTAAACTGATTCAAACGTTTGCACTAATAATTCGTAATACGTATATGTTAGCTTCTTCAAGTTCCGGCAGCAATCTAACAAAACCAAATGAATTCAAGGAAACAACAATCCAGATCAAGAAAAATCTAAAACTAACGAAAAAGCACAAAAACAGAGACTGTGGCAGCAACCTTCAAACAACTTCCACCATCATTGGCAAATGAACAAACACATTGCAGGCAAGAACTTATGAAGATCATATGAGTAAAATTAAATTCATGAGAGAAAGAGAGAAAGAAAGAGAAGGGATGCTTACATAAATGGGAATAGAATCTCTACGATAGAAGAAACAAACAACATCGGCCTTCTTTTCCTCCTGCAGCCGCTTTTCCAATGAGGAAGCAAGAGATGGAGTGTTCTTATAACTGCTCCATTACCTTGATTGACAGAAAAATGGATGATATCAGTAACCCAGTTGAACAAACAACAGATCATTTAGGGGGAAATGCATTGAGAGAACTCAAGTTTGTGCTTTTTCTTTTTCTCCTCTCTTTACAAAAATAGCGGGAGAAGGGGAAATGCCAGAGATTCCAACGAAATTTTCCGAAATTATTTTGTTTAATCATAGATTAAAAATATATAGTTGAACAAAAAAAAAAAAAAAAAAAAAAAAAAAAAACTAAATAATTATAGGAATTTAAAATATTGTGTTGAATAAATTTAAAATTTGTTGAGAATATTTAAATATGATTTTAGTTCTTGTAAATTGAATTTGTTTTATTTTAATTATTACGTTTTAAAATACATAAATTATTTTTACTAATTTATTCTTGAAAGAACCATTAAATATTTTCTCTAAATTATTTTTTTTGATCATAAATTAAATTTATAATTTAAACAAAAATAATTATAAAAAAGTTTTTTTGTGAAAATAGTGTATATGCTTCAGAACATCAAAAGGAATATCATATAATCTTCCACACAAGATGTTAAGCCTATTAAGCAATGCATGAGCACTTTTGAGTTCAAACATATCCATCTTCATCAAAATCTCCGCCTACCAAAACTCAGAGAAGCTTCCATTTTCAGAGAAATCTCAAAGATGACAATATCTACTAATGATGGATCTAGGCCTTTACAAATGGTATAAGAGCTAGAAACCAGACGATGTGCCGCTTTCTCGCTGTTCCTCGAAGGGGGTAGACACGAGGAGGTGTGCCAATAAGGACGCTAGGCCCCGAAGGGGAGTGGATTATGATGTCTCACATTAGTTGGTGAGGAGAACAAAACACCATTTATAAAGGTGTGGAAACCTTCCCCTAACAAACGCATTTTATAAAGCTTGAGGAGAAGCTCAAAAGAGAAAGCCCAAAGTGGACAATATCTGCTAGCGGTGGATCTGGGCCTTTACAGAACTAAGTCTCACCGTTCATGTCGTACTGTACTGAGGTTTCGACACGGATTGAGATATCGACTTGAGCGAAGGGATTGCTTGGACTCTTGAATTTTCCAAAACCTACAACTGGTTTTAACTGATTGGTAATAATAACCTTTAAGATCTTACAGAGAAGGAGCTATTTGAGAATGGAAAGAACAAAGTAGGATACAATAATGGAAGAACAGGGCGGGTGTCCTGTCATTTAGGACTTGGTTCTTCTGTTTCTGGCTGGGGACTGCGCTCCTCATCACTTCCTTGGTATCCATTCTGCAAAATCTTGGTTTCTGAAGGCAAATTCTTCTTAGCTTTACGACTCCCTTCGATCTTCCATAGATCCCAAACTCGGGTCTTGGGCGGAGGATTGGCTTCTGCGATTGGAGCAACGAGTCCTGGCTTTCCATCATCAATAACTTCATCAATCAAACCATATACCTTTGCTTCCCAGGGATTCATGAAGTTATCACGATCCGTGTCCAATTCAATCTGCAAACGAAAACTCGTAAACATCAAGAGGGTTCCAGCAAGAAACTGAGAACCAGATAGATAGTTAAAGACACAATGTAGACGCAAACCTGCTCCAATGGTTTTCCTGTGATCCTAGACAAAATTTTGTTCAGCTTAATCTTGTGATACGCCATCTCTCGTAGCCGTATGCTCATATCTGTTGCCTGGCATGGACGGGTTAACCAGCGAATTACAAAGTGATTCGGGGAGACCATAAGTGGAAGCTCAAATCAACTTATCACATAGATCAACAGGCAATGTCAATAGGTATAAATTTTGGGGAAGTTTCCTGTATTTGATTCCATGCTGCTCTTATATGCGTAGCACCAAAACGTTGCGATCTTATATACAAGTTCACACACATATAAATCGAGTTCATAACAACTAAATTATGCAACACTCAGGACTTACTTAATTGGAAGGTGAAACAAAAGTTACAATCACGGTGAACAAAATGGCATTCACTTAACATCAAAGCACAGAAAACAATAGTCTCTACTCACTCTCCCTCCAGCTGTTCCAAGAGGTTGATGGATCATCACTCTACCATTGGGCATGCAGAATCGCTTTCCCTTCGAACCAGCAGCTAGAAGAAAAGCTCCCATGGATGCGGCAAGTCCCATACAAACCGTTGAAACATCGGCCTTGCACAACTTCATTGCATCATATATTCCCATTCCTACATGCAGCCAAAAAAAAAATGTCGAGCAACAAACATGGATTGAAATGACACCCTTCAACATTAGAGATAGCCCAAAAGAAAAAAGTGGAATTCCAAAGATGTACTTGAGAAGCCCTTTATATGATTGAAGAATGAAGAGACCAGGGAACAAAATATAAACAAACAAAAGGACAGTTTTTAGTTATGAGGAACAATGGAATAGACAACTGCTTCGGTAGGTACGTGGTTTCATCTGCCAGAGTTACTACAAATGAATACCGAGGCATCCGGGAGGAAACTGGACTGGCTATAGAATGGGTGTTACAATTTTTTTTCTTTATAACATCCTTCTTAAGACCGTTGGAGAAATGAAACCAGCCCCACACCCGACGATCTGTTATGAACTTGAATCAGGTTATACGCATATCATCCAAGCTCTTGCTCCATAAATGCCACACCACATACAATAATTTTTATTTGGTCGATGGCAAAAGTTACGTCCATGGTGCTAAAAAGTAAAAACTAGCCAACTGAACACCTGACAAATAAGAATATTTTTGAAAACTAAGCATATCAAGCGGTTCGCAGATTCGAACACATGAATTGGTCTCATAATATTTTATTCACAAAACGAAATACAATAACACAAACAATAACAGACACTCTTGCCTCACAACTAGACGAATTATGATCCTTACTCAAATATGGCAGTTCCCAAGCTCTTCCAAAGTGAGAATAATCAAGTCAAAACCCATGTAACCTGATTTTTTCTCAATCTCCAACGACGCTGCATCTTAAATGTTTCAATGATTCCACAATTTTGAAATATGTTTATCTTGGATTGAGAACTACATTCAATGCAAAGGGGGTGAAAGGCTGAAAGAGAAATTGTGTTCTATTATCTGAACTTGATCAACACAGAACGCAGTTGAACTCATTTGAGTAAAAAAAAAGTTGAACTATGCAATTTCCATTCTACATACGAGCGCATTGGAGCAATAAGAAACTCATTTGATGCCAAAACTAAAACCATTATAAACGAATGCAGGGAAGCAGGTTTGAACCATAAAGATTCTACGAGAACATCCTTCCAATCCAACTACTTTAGAACAGAACTATAATGCATAAGTCAGAAAAAAAAAATAATCAAGGATTTCATGATAAAAGTAAAATGATGCAGAAAATACCAGCAGTGACAGAACCACCAGGTGAGTTGATTAACAATTTGATATCCTTTGTTGGGTCTTCAGCATCAAGAAAGAGTAGCTGGCTTATGATGAAATCTGCCGTCATGTCATCAACCTGCCAGAAGCCAATAGAAATATTCAAGTCCCAGAAACCTTTTCTTCTTCTTCTTCTTCTTCTTTTCAGTTAGCAGATCATTAACAAAGACAATTCCCAAATCGTCCAAATAAAAACTCCAATCCAACGAAATCCAGAAACCAAAACCTCATAATTCAAAGGCATTAAAAAGCACAACAAACTTGCAACAAAAATCAAGGAATGGACCAAGAAGTTCATAAATCAGGAAACTATTCGAGAGATTACCTGAGAGCCCAAGAAGATGATTCGCTGGCGTAGAAGCATATTGGTTGTATCGAGCTCTTCGAATCGAGGCAGCGATGGCGCCGAAGCTGCAGAATAGTTTCCCAAGACATCCCAATTACTGGATAAGGTTGGTCTCAGAGGCGACGAACTGAGCGAGGCCTTCACCGCCGTAACGGGAACGGATTTTCTGATTCTAAAAGCATTAGAACTGGAATTAGCGCCATGAGAGTGCTTCAAAGGAGTGGAAACTGGAAAGGGAGAAGCTAAAACTCCATGGTTGAAGCACATAAGCCTGCTGTGAAGCGAAGGAGAAGGTGCGTATGTGAAACTCAAATCCATTTTCGTTCCTTTCAGGGAGCCGTCAAGAAATCCAAGATTGGGGTTGCCGGAATTTGGTATCTCCAACAAAATAAACTTATTTTTCCCATTTTTTAAAATATATTTTAAATTATATACAAAATTATTTTGATTTAAATAATAACATATTAAACCCAAATAAATTTGTATAATTTTTTTCCATTAAATTTATTTTAAAGGATTTTCATTGATTAAATTTTACCCAAATAATAAATAAAAATGAATATTTTAAAGGATAAAATGATATTTAAATAATTTATTTATTGATTTTTTTTTTTTTAATTTTGTTAAAATGCTTCGATTTTTCTAAATATTATTTTAAGAAAAGGAAAAATCTATAATTTCAAGAATTGAATAAGAACCTCTGGTTTACCGATTCCACGGATTCAGCTCCTCAAATAGAAATTAGAACGAACTCCTGATTTCATCTATCACTGTTACAGAAATCTACCATTCCGGAGCAATGGCTCTAAATCTCCATTGTTGCTGTTTATCAGCTCGTTTCATTTCTTTCCATTCAGAAGTTAGAGATTTTCGTTCCGGTTGTTTGAATCGCACTTCGAAACTGAGTGCAAATTCGCCGAAAATCTATACAATCCGTAGCTCTGCGAATTCTAGCAATCAATTGACGCTTAGAACTTGCAGGAATTGCAAGGCGCAATTTGATCCTTCCCTCAATCATCCTCGAGCTTGCCGATTTCACACTGCTCATTTTGGAGGTAACGCCCTAAGTTGTTTGTAGTTCTTCCGATTTCATTTCCGTTTTTCGTTTCTGTGATGTACAATTTGAGTGTGTTAAAAGCTTTAGTTTCTTCTCTGCTTTTGATTTGATTATGATTTGTAGTCACCGTTTAGTCAGTTGTACAATGTGCTTCTTGATGGAAACTGGAAATTACATACTCCAATGTATGATTTTGTTTGCATTCCCAATAATCCTACCCTTAATAGGCATTCCATCTGTCCAATTCTCTGGCTTCACCTAGAGTTTGCTCTCATTCAGGACACAACTCCTCTTCTTTAGAGTACACCGCGTATTCGATAGAGCTCCACCACGAATCACATTGTGGATTACACAGCGTAGACCATTCCTTAGCATACCCTTAGCAATCCTCCCCTCAAACACACTTGTTTGACATTTGAGGATTCATCCACAATCCTACATGACTATGTCTATTTGAGACTATCACTTCGTTAGGTATTAGAGAATTTTACTAGACATGGCTAAGTCAGGGGCATGGTTCTTATACCACTTATCATGGACATAATCTTCCTATCGTGTGATGCCATGATATATACTCGCTCATGGCTATTCTTGAGGTGAACTCAAACCCCAACTCTTTCACCCTTTTTGTGGCTTCTTCGGACCTTAGGTGAACCCCAACTCTTTCACCCTTTTTGTGGCTTCTTCGGACCTTAGGTGAGGTTCCTTTGTCCTCAATCAAGTTTTATTTCATGTTCAACGCAGCCTTCTTCGGACCTTATGTGATACTTTGTTCGCATTCCTAACCTTCTCTTCAATTATGTTTTGGTACTTATTTCATAGTTTAAGTCCCTAGTCTTTACTTACAAAATGCCATATTAGTCCTTAAATTTTTAAAAAGTCACAATTTTGGTCCTTGTCAGGACCAAAAGGATTACTTTTTAAAATTTAGACATTTTGAAAATCAAGAATCATGTTGAAATAGTCCTAATAATCGAGGAACCAAAATGTTAACATCCAAATTTAGTTGTGCTTTGTTCAACTTCATAGCCATTTTGCGTTTCCATTTGTACAATTTAAATGCGTTTATTTAAAGCTTTGGTTGCTGCTCAGCTCTTGATTTATCCATGATTTGTAATACTTGTGTTAGTTGTAATCAAGGTGCTGCTTCATGGACACTGTAAATTGAAGGTTTATAACCTATTCTCTCATCAATTTACTTTTGGTACTTCTTTTACTTCAAATACTTGTAGATATCTGTTCATGATGCAAACAAATTAAACTTATGTTGTGTTAGGTCTCCGTTACATTATATACAAAAATATCATGATCAGGGGTTAAATAGTTTTTCTTACGAAGTTAAAAGTAGAATATATGAAAGATTAGGAACTTCCTAAACTGAAATAAGTTAAAATTCCCGAAAAAAATTGGATTTGGATCCAAATTCTAGCTCTTTACCACTGATGACTTTTTTGGCCTCTGCAAGTAAAAGCCATCTGCTTTCCCTTTTGGTTGAGTTGCTTTAAACAATAGCTTTAATCGCTTGGATTTTGAAAGCATTTACAACAACGAAACAAAGAACAAAAAACAAATAGGTATCAAACATGGCCTTAGAAATTGTGAATAATTCAAACCTTGTGATAACCAAATTTATGCTGACCGATATCGATTGGATTATCGAAAGACTGAGATTGACTGTGAAACTCAAAAATGTTCTGTTGAATCACTCAAAACGAGAAGGTTGGAATAATTTTGAGGATTGGAGATAGACTACAATTCAATTTACTACTTCCAAATCATTCTTGATTTCTTTCTGAAGGTTCAAGTTTCAACTTCTCGAGTCACTAATTGATTCCTACCTTGATTTGCACGTATTTTCTGCTCAAAACCATAACCTATTCCTGTGTTATTCTTTCTTTATACAGGTGAAACAAAGCGCAAGTTTGAAAGTGTACACACGGGAGGAACAATGGACACTCCAGACTCTGGCAAAGTCTTACAATACTGGCATTGCTGTGGGTCTGAGGATCCTTTTGATCCGGGATGTACCGCTGCTCCACACTCGTCCTACGACGACGTTTAATACCATAGATCGAACCGACAACCTTTCTCAAGGTCCCCTTCTTTCATGTAAGTCTTTAATTTCCTTTTCTTCATGAAATCATGTGTACATATTCATATCCTATCTGAAATGTTGGGTTGGGTAAATTTTTTTTTATCATCTTTCATTTGGAAATTAAGAGAATATCATTTTCGAAGATATTAAGTTTCAATTTATGTCTTCCTATTATGTAAAATATATCATATTTTCTAGTCATAATTCTCGGATATACCTCTTGAAATTGTCATTCTCAACATCATGATCTTTTCTTTCGTTTGATGCCATAAATGGGGTATGAGAATTTGAACCTTCTAACCTTGAAAGAAGAAATACATGTCAATTACTAATGAGTGACTTAAATTTGTTAGGGGTGAAAGAGGAAATTCTCTCTAAAAATGTTAAGAATGAGAAATAGAAATAGAATTGGGATCGAAAGTATGATCTTCATTCAGGTTTACCACGTTTATATAGGATACAAACTATCAACTAATACCTAAAAATAGAAAAAATATATATCTAACTAAATCTGGTAAATAAATAAAATATACCGTTAATCAAATCTATACTAACAACTCCCTAAATATCTGAGATATATTCTAACTAATTATCACCGCAAAATATCCTCTTAATACTCCCCCTCAAGTTGGAGAGTGTATGTCGATCACACCCAACTTGTCCTTCAAAAAGTCAAATTGCTGTCTTCCCAAAGCTTTAGTAAAAACATCTGCCAATTGCATTTTGGTCGAAACATAACACGGTTTGATGATTCCAGCTTGTAACTTTTCTCGAACTATATGACAATCTATTTCAATGTGTTTCGTACGTTCATGAAAAACTGGATTGGCTGCTATATGTAATGCTGCTTGATTATCACAATATAATAATGCTGGTCCGGACAGTGGAACATTCAAGTCTTGAAGAATGTATCTTAACCAAGTTAACTCTAAACAAGTATTTGCCATAGCTCGATACTCGGCTTCTGCTGATGATCTGGACACATTAGTCTGCTTTTTAGACTTCCAAGAAATAATTGAATTTCCGAGGAAAATGCAGAACCCAGAAATAGATCGTCTGGAAGTTCGACAACCACCCCAGTCAGAATCGCAATATGCCTGTAATCTTAAATTGTTTTCAGATGGCAGTAGAAGTCCTTGACCAGGAGTGCCTTTGATGTACCTCAGAACTCGAAGAATCATTCAACTTCTCTCCTTCAGTTAAAGAAAGTTTCAGATTTTGCTCCATAGGAAATTTGTCTGGACGTGCTCCTGTAAGACCTGTGTCTTGAAGTATGTCTAGAGCATACTTCCTTTGAGACATAAAAATCCCTTTTCTAGATCGAGAAAATTCAATGCCTAGAAAATATTTCAAATTTCCTAAATCTTTGATAAGAAATTTCTGGAGTAAACTAGTCTTGAGATATTGAATTTCTTCGAGATCATTGCCTGTCAACAGAATATCATCAACATAGATTAGAACTGCAGTGAAAGAAGTACCTTTACTCTTAGTAAACAAAGAGTAATCTGCTTTGGACTGAGTGTAGCCTGCATTTTGTATAGTTGTAGAAAATATGGAGAACCAATTGCGAGAAGCCTGTTTCAATCCATAAAGAGATTTATGGAGCCGACATACTGTATTCTCCCCCTGTCGGCGAAGACCTGGTGGTAAAGACATATAAACTTCCTCGTCTAGATTACCATGGAGAAAGGCATTTTGAACATCCAACTGATGGGTGAACCATTTTCGAGCAGCAGCAACAGTGAGTAAGCAACGAAGTGTAGTAAGTTTTGCTGTAGGGGAAAATGTTTCTGTGTAATCAATACCTTCAACCTGAGTGTATCCCTTTGCTACCAGTCGAGCTTTATAACGTTCAACAGAACCATCAGAGTTGTATTTAATTTTGTACACCCAACGACAACCAATAGCTTTATGACCAAGTGGTAGAGGAACGAGAGACCATGTATGATTACGTTCCAAAGCTGCAATTTCATCATTCATAGCCTGCTGCCATAACGGGTCGCCAACTGCCTCGTCATAGGTTTTAGGTTCTGTCTGGGATGTAATAAGAGCTAGAAAAGCACGTTGAGTAGGAGAAAAACGAGAGAATGAAAGGTAATGATGAAGGGGATACCTGGTGCCAGTGCCGGGACTTGAGCTAGAGGTTAAATGATTGGCTCCAGAAGACATCTCATAATCCTTATGCCAAGCTGGAGGCTGTTTAGTACGAGTAGAACGTCGAAGTGGAGCTGATGTATCAGGTGGGATAGGATTGGAATTAGTGGGCGAATCTGGAGAAGGTGGAGGAGACGACGGAGTAGTAGGTGAAGGGATAGGAGGTGAAGGAGGAGTAGGAGGTGAAGGAATAGAAGGTGGAGGATGGATGTTTGAGTAGGATGGATCATGAAGTGGTACAATAGGAGTCAAAGGAACTAATGTCGAAGTTTGTGAAGCTGATGAAAAAGGAAAATCATCTTCACAAAATTTGACATCACGGCTGATAAAGAATTTGTGAGATTGCATGTCATACAACTTGTAACCTTTATGACCACAAGGATATCCTACGAAAACACAAGGAGTTGCCCTAGGTTCAAATTTTTGCTTAGGATGTACTATAGTTGCATAACATTTACAACCAAAAACTTTAAGATGATGAAATGTAGGTGGTCGTTTGTAGAGTGCTTCAAAGGGTGTCTTGTTAGATAATAATGGTGATGGCGTTCTATTTATAAGATAAACAGCCGTTAAAATGCACTCTCCCCAAAAATTAAGTGGAACCTGTGACTGAAAAAGAAGAGACCTAGCTACATTTAGGATATGGCGATGCTTGCGTTCTACGACTCCATTTTGTTGTGGAGTATAGACACAAGTGCGCTGAAATTCAATACCACAAGAAGTAAAGAATGGTTGCAAAGATAGGAACTCAGTCCCATTGTCTGATCGAACTATCTTGATAGTAGTATGAAATTGAGTTTGAACGAATTTAACAAAGTTCATTAACAAATGATGTACTTCTGACTTATGTTGCATTAAAAAAACCCAAGTACATCGAGTAAAATCATCAACAATAGTGAGAAAAAAACGCAAACCAGAATGGGTAGGAATTTTATGTGGTCCCCAAACATCACAATGTATCAGATCAAAAGCAGAATGGGTTGTTATTGAACTTCTTGGGAAAGACAACCTAGTTTGTTTTGCTAACGGGCAGATACTACAATTATGAGAATAACTCGCATTATTAAGATGCAATTGATCAGCTAGAAATTTAAAACGAGAAAAGGAAGGATGACCTAGGCGTAAATGCCACAAATCAGATGACTGAGATACTTGATGAGCTGAAGATTTGATTGGAGATGAAGAAATATGATAGAGACCTCCAAATTGTTTACCCGAGCCAATCATCTTCCCCGTAGCCAAGTCCTGCATAACACAAGAATCAGGATAGAAGGTGACATAACATTTCAAGTTATTGGTAAGTTTGCTGATCGACATTAGGTTTAAATTGAATGAAGGCACACATAAAACGTTGTTTAATTGAAGGTTAGGGCTAAGGGAAATATTGCCAGTATGTGACACACGTGCTGTCTCTCCATTAGGCAAATTTATTGTAGACATGATGGCAGCCTTTGGTTCAGTCATAACAGAAGATTTTGATACTATATGATCTGTAGCTCCACTATCGAGAATCCATGAATTAGAACTCGCAGAGTTAATAGATAATGTAGATATGGGAAACAAACCTGCAACATTGATGTGATTGTCAGAATTACCAGAAGGGTGATGATTGATTGCAGATAAGGCTTGTGCTATCTGTCGTAATTGCTCAGAAGAAAAATTTGGAATGGAATTAGGTGACTGTTCTTCTGTATTCAACTGTGAAACATCGGCCATATTTGCAGATGATCGATATCCACGGTTATTGTGTTGATTGTCTTGTCTTGTCCTTCCAGAATTATTTTTCTGTCGACACCGATCTTCTGTATGGCCCCTTCTATCACAAAACTTACAGTGAAACTTAAGAATTCGACACTCATTAATTGTATGACCACTTTTATTGCAGTGTTCACACAATTTGTCCTTGGCGAATTTTGAATATATTGTTTTCTTTTGCACTGCTGATGCAATCGAGATTTTCTCAGTAGGTTCGGAAGTTACCTGACGCTGCATCTCTTCTTGTACAAGTAATGAATAGGCTTGCCTCACATTAGGTAATGGAGACATCATCAATATGTTAGATCTCACCGTTTTATAAGACTGATTGAGCCCCATGAGCAATTGCATCAACTTGTCTTCTTCGCGTTGATCAATATGTATTTGACGTTGATTACAGGTAAATGGTGTGCGGTACGCTTCCAGTTCATCCCAGAGTGCTTTGAGCTTGGTGAAATATGTTGACAGTGCCATGGTTCCTTGTGACATCGTTGCTATCGAGTTTTGTATTTGAAAAATTGCTGGAGCATTCTTTTGTGAGAATTGATCGTGAAGATCAACCCACACTTGATGAGCTGTCTTGGCGTGAATAATGCCTTTAGCGATATCTGCTTCAACGGAATGAGTTAACCAAGATATTATCATACTGTTGCACTGATTCCAGAGTTCGAATTCGGTTGAATTTGCATCTTGGGACGGTTCCTGAATTGTGCCATCAATGAAGCCAATTTTCTTCTTGGCAATAAGAGCATGCATAACTGATTTACTCCAGGATTGATAATTTGCTCCATTTAATTTGATTGGAACAAGTGAATATCCTGGCTGATCAGAGTGATGAATATAGTACGGATGTTTTAAATCAACATCCGAAATTTTGAAGCTGGATTTGGCTGATTCCGCCATAAAGGAAATTTTGATATTTAAGAACACCAAGATCGGTGCTCTGATACCATGTTAAGAATGAGAAATAGAAATAGAATTGGGATCGAAAGTATGATCTTCATTCAGGTTTACCACGTTTATATAGGATACAAACTATCAACTAATACCTAAAAATAGAAAAAATATATATCTAACTAAATCTGGTAAATAAATAAAATATACCGTTAATCAAATCTATACTAACAACTCCCTAAATATCTGAGATATATTCTAACTAATTATCACCGCAAAATATCCTCTTAATAAAAAAAGATGCGTCGATTTTGTACATCGCATTACAATTTGTTTTCTTCAATTTTGTTAATGTCATCTTGATAGCCTACTAAAGTTAGCGAGATGCATTGTGGTGTGAATTACTTAAAATACCTATATAAATTAATTGAATTTACCAAATTTACGCAAACACACCAAATACTTGAATTTCAAATTCAATGCAATGTTCAATGCATTTGCTCACGTAATAATTTAAAAGTTTAGGGCTATTTTTGTCATTTCATTAGAGTAGAAAAAGGACATTGGGGCCCTATAAATAGACGAGGGTGATATGAAGGAAGATCACCAGAGCAGTGCTTTGAAGGGGGCATATGAAAGCAAGAAGGTAAAGTAGTTGTCCATACGTCGTCGTTTTGGGTGGTCAAAAGAATGGTAACTAGCTTCCCTTTGTTGACAGTGGGTAAAAAGGTGCCTCTAAAGATGAGACTCCATTTAGTTACCGTCAGCAAAGTGGAAGCTAGTGCTTCAAATTTACCGTTGACCCATTTTCACCATTTTTTTTTTATTTTTTTTATTTTCACCCTTTTGGTTTATTTTTAATTGTTATTACAATAAAAAAAAAAAAAAAAAAAAAAAAAGAGAGTCGTCTTTTACCTCAATTTTTAACTGAGTTAAAATTTAACGTTAAAGTTGATATTTAGTGAGAGGTGAAATTTAATTTACACCCTCCATTGAAGTTTTCTTTTATTTATTTATTTTATTTGATTGTGTTGGGATATATATTTTTAAGTTTAATTAGGGGTTTTATCAATTGATTTGATTTTATAGTTATGTTGCATATTTTTGTGGTTAGATTTTAGTATATATTGAAATTCAAATTTCTCGCCTTTATGTGTATGTTATGTTATGATTGACACGATTTCATGATTTATTGTTTAGAAAATTATTAAACTTCACTATCTATTTGACGATGTCAAAGTCATGTGATTGGAAATATCTGCCATGTTGACAAAAAAAAAAAAAAAAAAAAATGTCTTCACATTCAATTTTATTAAATTCACAAGTAAACATTTGAGTTTATTAATTATAAGACTGAAAGAATTAATTTTTAAAAATTTTAAAGTTTTCACAAATTTATTAATTATAAAATTGAAATTTCAGGATTTTTTCGAACATAAAATTTAAATTTGTACAATCAAAATTAAATTTAAAGTAATTTTTTTTATTAAAATATTAGATAAAAAAATCTACGTTGTTGAACGTGGTTCGTTCCAGAATTTCTATTATAAATGTATTTTAAAATGTTAATAATTTGAATTAAAATAAAATTAGCTTTTTTTAAAATGAACCTTTATTGATACGACCGCAGATAAAGTAGAAAAGAAATGAGAAATATAAAAATGTTTTTTTAAAATCAAATGACGAAACTACCCCTCAATTTCGGAATAAAACTGTTTTTTTCACGACGGAAAGACTTAGATGATCTGCCAAGTCTTCGTCCTCACGGTCTGACGAAGAGCAGAGACTAACTTGAAGAAGAACAAATGGCGGATTCTCGATCATCGGACGGCGAAAAGGAGAGGCGACGTTCGGTCAACTGTAGCAGAGGGAAGAACGAGGCGATGAAAGTCATATTCACTGATCCTCAAATTCTCGATTGCTATATTTGTTGCGAGCCCTTGTCCGTTCCTGTTTACCAGGTCCGATTAAGCTTTTTGATCGCCTGTATTTTGCTTGCAATTATCGTTATTATTTATCTGTTTGTCTCTGATGCTTTGTTCTTCTCGTCTTTTTTTTTTTTTTTTTTTTTTTGTTGCAATTTTGACTACTGTAGTTCACTTAGTGTTTTTGCTGGAATTGACGATTTTGGAATCCTCCTTTCTATGAGGTTTTTACCTTACCGTTTTGATTTTTTTTTTTTTGTGTAAATCCACAGAAGTTATGGATTATGATAACAATTGAAGAAATATAGCGAAGTTTTGAACGGTTATTCATTGCAACGTTGTCTACTTTGAGCATAAGCTCTCGGACCTTGTTTTTGGTTTTCCAAAAGGCCTCGTACCAACGGAAATAGTGTTACTTACCTGTAAAGTCATGATTTTCCTCTTAATTAGCTAATCTAGACTACTCCTTTCAATAATCCTCAACAATCCTCCCATCGAACAAAGGACACCATAGAGTCTCCTCTGAGGCCTATAGAGCCATCGAACAACCTCTCTTTAATTGAGGCTGGACTCCTTTCTTTGGAGCCTCTAAACAAAATACACCTTTTGTTCGACACTTGAGTCACTTTTGACTACACCTTCGAAACTCACTTCTTTGTTCGACACTTGAGGATTCTATTGACATAGCCAAGTTAAGGGCATAACTCTTATATAATGTTAGGAATCACGAACCTCCACAATGATATGATATTGTCCACTCTGAGCATAAGCTCTCGACTTTACTTTTGGTTTCTCCAAAAGGCCTCGTACCATGGAAAACCATGAAAATTTACTTATAAACTCATGATCTTACTCTTAATTAGCCAACGTGAGACTTCCAATAATCTTGAAAACTGAAGTTATTAAAGGTTTTGATTCAAATAATCTTTGAACATGGAGATTATTCTGGATATTACGGGGACAGAGTTGTTAAATGGATGGGATTGAAATGAAATCTTGACCTGAATTGCTTATCTTGTTACATTGTCTCGAGAAAATGTCAGAATCAAGTGGTGCTTGATATTCTTTTCACCTTTCTGTGCCTGACTTGGGGTTCAATCGTGTGGACTGTGGTGTTGGATGAGGGAAGTCCCACATCGACTAATTTAGGGAATGATCATGGGTTTATAAGTGAGGAATACTAACTCCATTGGAATGAGGCATTTTGGAGAAGCCCAAAACAAAGCCATGAGAGCTTATGCTCAAAGTGGACAATATCATACCATTGTGGAGAGTCGTGTTCGTCTAACATGTGAGATTTTCTTCATTGTTTACAAACATGAATTTGAAAGGGATGAATCTAGAAGAAAATAAGCTTATATCTCATTTTGTTTTCTATGAGTCTATTTTATTTCATAACATATACTCTGGTGTTGAGATGTTGGTTGTTGGATGAATTAGTGCGAGAACGGGCATATTTCTTGCTCTAGCTGCTGCTCCAAAGTTCACAATAAATGCCCAAGCTGCAGCTTGGCCATCGGCTACATACGTTGCAGAGCGATCGAGAAGGTTCTTGAATCAATCAAGATACCATGCCAAAACTCAACATATGGATGCAAAATCACAATGAATTTGAACCAGATAAACGAGCACGAGACATCGTGCCCATATGAACCCTGTTCGTGCCCTATATCTGATTGCTCTTATGTTGATTCGGCAGAGCATTTGGGGTCACACTTCAGAAAAAGGCACCAAGACTCAGCCAAAAGCTTCTTATACAATTCAAGGTTCACAATATGCTTGAACAGTGGTGATAGATATCGTATCTTTCAAGCAGAGAACGATGATGCTTTGTTTGTCCTGTCTTACTCCTTTGAAATCTTTGGCAATGCGGTTACTTTGAGCCGGATTGGATCTCCGTTGTGTGAGAAGAAGTTTTGTTATGATATCAAAGCCAAATCACAGGGGAGTGTTCTTTCTTTGCAATCAGTGGCGAATGAGATCCGACGTTGGATTGAAGATCCTCCTTTCAAGGGGTCGCTTTTGATTCCAAATGAGTTCTTCGGATCTTCTTCAGCCCAGACGATCTTGGAGATTCGCATTTGGCCTTCACGCTGAAGATCAACACTGGGGATCAACACAGGTGCACATACATTTTTTTTGAAACAAAGCTGAATTATTGTTTGAACTGAGTTAATCTTTGCATCTGTGTTTTCTTTGTTTTTTTGGGAAGGACTTGGTGCATACTTTTGTGCATATATATCTATATGGGTTTGTTGAACTTTTAATCTTGTATGGAATAGAACACTAATGTTGAGTGGGTCTATGGCCGATATCGCTTAGTTGTTGGTAGAGCAAATGACTCAAAATCTGCCTTATAGGGAAAGTAAAATATTTATTGAAACAAAGTGGAAGCTAAATTTATAGTTACCTATTTTTCATTTTGTTTTTAATAAATATTTTTTTTTAAAAAAAGTTTTATGTTTGATTGAAAAAGTTGGAAACATTTTTTTAAAATGTTGGACGTTTGATTTTTTTTTTTTTTTTTTTAAATGGATAGATTTACTGAACAAAAATTTGAACATTTGAGCATAAAATTCAAATTCAAATTTATATTAAGTAAGTTAATTTTTTAAAAAATTAATATTTAAAAATTTTAAAATTTTAGAGTTTTCATAAGATTTAAATCTATATACAATAAATCAAATTCAAACTTCAAACTTTTTTTTTTATGTTTTATAAATATTTTAAAATCAAACTTAAAATAAAAAAAGTTATTTAAATGTTAGACGAAAGCTTGGTTTATTTTTAATTGTTATTAAAAAAAAAAGTTTTATGTTCGGTTGAAATCGTTGGAAATATTTTTAAAAACTGTTAATATCTTTAAAAAATGTTAAAATCTTTAATTTTTTTTTTTTAAATTATCAGATTTACGAACGAATTTATTTGAACCTAAAATTCAAATTTATATTTAATAAATCAATTTTTAAATATTTCAAAAATTTTAAATTTTAGAGTTTCTTTTTAAACATAAAATTTAAATGGGTACGGAGAATATTTGCTAAAACTACCCTGATTAAAATTTTATATTTATAATCAAATAAATTATAAAAATGTGTAAATAGTAATAAATAGAAAGGATAATATATGAAAAGATACATAAGAAAACAAATATCTATATATTTGTCTATAATAAAATATGAAATATGATATATATAGAGTAAACTTTAGTATTAAATATCCGTTTTAACTCAAACTTCCAACTCTATTTTATGTTTTATAAATATTTTAAAATGAAGCTTAAAATTAAAAAAAAAAAAAAAAATCGAGACAAAAAGTTGATGTTTAGCTTATTTATTTTTAATGAACCTTTTATTGAAACCACTGCCCAATTTTTCTGCGTACAAAAGAAATCAGAAACAAAATAAAAAAAAAAAATGAGTTTTTTAAGAGACCAAATGACGAAACTACCCCTTACTTTCGGTATAAAAGTGATTTTTTTCTAAACAAAGACTTCAACCATCCGAATAGTTTACTCTCTCAGTCTGAAGAAGAGAAGAGGCTGACTTGAAGAAGACGAAGAAGAAGAAGAAATAAAAAATGGCGGGTTCTCGATCATCCGACGGCGAAAAGGAGAGGCGAAGTTCGGTCAACTCTAGCAGACGGAAGAACGAGACGATGAAAGTCATACTTACCGATCCTCAAGTTCTCGATTGCTATATTTGTTGCGAGCCCTTGTCCGTTCCTGTTTACCAGGTTCGATTAAGCTTTTTTTTTCCGCTTGCATTTTGCTTACGATTATCGTTCTTGTTAATCTGCTTGTCTATGATGCTTTGTTCTTCTCCTCCATTTTTTTTCTTGCAATTTTGACTACTGTAGTTCACTTGGTGTGTTTGCTGGATTTGACGGTTTCCGAATCCCCCTTACTATGAGATTTTAACCTTCTCGTTTAGAAGTTTATTGTGTAGACTGTGGATTTCCAATGGAAGTTATGGATTATGATAAAAATTGGAGAAATATGCCGAAGTTTTGAACAGTTATTGGCAAAGATCGTGGAGGTATGGATTGTAGAACTGAAGTTATCAAATGTTTTGATGTAAATAATCTTTGAACATGAAAATTATTCTGGATATTATGGGGAAATAGTCACAAATGGTTGGGATTGAAATGAAATCTTCGTTGAGGATTGTTCGAGTCTAGGTTGGCTATGAGGAAGACTATGGGTATATAAGCAACATACACTATCTTCATTGGTACGAGACCTTTGGGAGAAACCAAAAGTAAGGCCATGAGAGCTTATCACATCATTGTGGCCCACATGTTCCAATCAAGTAGTATCATAGTCTTACTCTTATCTTAACTTAACCGTGTCAATAGAATCCTCCAGTGTTTGAATAAAAAAAAGTTGTGAGTCTAGAAGGTGTGACTTAGATGCCGAACAAAAAAAAAGTGAGCCTCGAAACTGTAGTCATAGTGAAGATCCGTGGTAGAGCTCTATTGAACTAGCAATGTGCTCTAGAGAAGAGGAGTCATCTAAAATAGTGTTAAGACAGATAGATGACTATTAAGGAGAGACTCAATGGTGTACTTTGTTCGAAGGGAGAATGGTTGGAATCCTACTTGACTAATTAAGATGGAAGACTGTGGGTATGTAAATAAGGGACACTAATCTTCTTTGGTATGAAGCGTTTGGAGAAACCAAAAGCAAAGCCATGAGAGTTTATATTCAAAGAGGACAATATCATTCTAATGTGAAGGTCCCTTATTCCTATCAATCTTGCCCCGAATTGCTTTTCTTGTTACATTATCTCGAGCAAATGCCAGAAATCAAGGTGTGCTTATTTGATATTCTTTTCACCTTGAACTCGAAAGGGATGAATATAGAAGAAAATAAGCATATATTGGTGTATATAATCTCTTTTCTTGTTATCTTTGAGTCTATTTTATGTGATAGCATATACTTTGGTGTTGAGATGTTGATTGTTGGATGAATTAGTGTGAGAATGGGCATATTTCTTGCTCTAGCTGCTGCTCCAAAGTTCAGAATAAATGCCCTAGCTGCAGCTTGGCAATTGGCTACATGCGTTGCAGAGCCATCGAGAAGGTTCTTGAATCAATTAAGATGCCCTGCCAAAACTCAAGATACGGATGCAAAACTACAACGAATTTGAACCAAATAAATGAGCATGAGACATTGTGCCCATATCAACCCTGTTCGTGCCCTTTATCTGATTGCTCTTATGTTGATTCGGCTGAGTATTTGAGCTCACACTTCAGAAAAAGGCACCAAGACTCCGCCAAAAGCATCTCATACAATTCAAGGTTCACAATATGCTTGAACAGTGATGATAAATATTATATCTTTCAAGCAGAGAACGATGGTATTTTGTTTGTCCTCTCTTACTCGTTCGAAACTTTTGGTGATGCGGTTACTTTGAATCGGATTGGACCTCGGTCGTCTGAGAACAAGTTTTGTTATGATATTAAAGCCAAATCACAGGGGAGTGTTCTTTCTTTGTTGTCAGTGGCGAATGAGATCCGACGTTGGATTGAAGATCCTCCTTTCAAGGGGTCGCTTTTGATTCCAAATGAGTTCTTCGGATCTTCTTCAGCCCAGACGATCTTGGAGATTCGCATTTGGCCTTCACGCTGAAGACCAACACTGAGGATCATCACAGGTGCACATTCATTTTAAAACAAAGCTGAATTATTGTTTAAACTGTCTTAAACGTTGTTGGCTGGCTCTGATCTTTGTCACCTAAACTGTTCATCTGGGGGCAAGGACTTGGTGCATGCTTTTGTGCATATCATCATCTTTTGTCATGCATATCCAGCATCTTTTGTGTATGATAGATGGATAGCATATTCAACATTGTCCAAAATTAAAGAATTTATTAGACTTACAATTGAATTTTGTATTGAATAGAACACTAAACTTGCATAGGTTTGAGACTTTTTTTTAAAAATGTGGAATGGGTCAATGACATATTTGAGGAGGCTCGTGTTAGACGAGAATATTTTTGAACTTAATTATGAAGTTTTTAAAGTTTAAGTATCTATTAAACACAATTGAAAGTTAGAGAACTCTGTTGGATAGTTTTTATTTCCTCTATATAACACTAATTTGAAAGTTTAGAGACTAAATTTGTAATTTAACTTTTATACTATTATCTCTTCTATTTCTATAAATCACACAATATAACCCTTTATTTCTATAAATAAAAGAAAGTACTCCGAAGCTCGTAAGAGTAACGAGCTATGTTTTGAAACAAAATCATCTTCTAATGCATCATTTTTTAGTCAAATGTGTTGCACGTGGTCAATGACTTCTAGACTATGAATATTTTGAATGATTGATCATGAAGCATTGGAAGAGGTTTTACAGTCAGTTTTGAAAATTTTAACTTGAAATGGAGACTTCGGGCTTGTTTGATAAGTAATTTAGAAATATATAAACTTCTTATGTAAATTTTTTTTTTCTTTTGAGTTCAACCGTATTTAGAGGCGTGAATTCGAACTTTTAACTTTTTAGTCGATAGTACAATACAAGTACTACTAAACTATACTCATTTTGACTTGTTATATACACGTCCAAATTGAATAACATAAAGAGACAAAAATTAGATAAATTTTTTTTAAAAAAATCATAAATAAATTTTGCAAACAAATATTCACTAAATCAATTAAACATGTCGTAAAATTATAATTGATACAATTATTAATTTGATGTCTTAAGCAATATAGAATAAGGTATGTATTCAATGTTCATTTAGTATGTAAAATTTAAAAATTACCAAATACGACTTTAAACTTTCAATTTTTTTATGTTCGGTAAGTTCTTTAACCTTTAAAATTATTTTAGAGGTTTTCAAATAATTATTTATGGAAAGAAAATTAATATTATGAAAAAAAAAATAACTAATTTTTTTTTTTTTTTTTTTTTTTGTGAAAAGATTATAAATTTCAAAGAATATTGAAAATGTTCACAAAATTGAAGTAAATAAATCTAGTTAACCTAAAATTGAATATTTAAGGATTTAATAATTGAAATTAAAAAATAGATATATTTTAGAATTTAAAGAAATACGAAATTTATAATTTGATTTAAAAAAAAAAAAAAAAAAAAAGTGAGCTTTGGAAAATCAATCAAAGCGGGATTTCCCTTCTGTGAGTTTCTGAGTCACCTTCTCCATGGCTGGTTGAAAGTGGATAAACAGTGAAGAGCCAAGACGAAGCCGAAGTCCCAATCCGCCATTGAAGGAACAACATCAATGGCTTCTTCGCTCTTTTTTCGTCGCTTTTGCTGTTTACATTCTGCAACTTCTCCTTCCTCCTCCTCCTCCTCCTCTTCCGTTTTCTCCAAGAAGAAGCCCCTCGTTTTCCTCGGTTCTCCTCAGGTTTTCTCTTCTCTCTGCAGCTCTTTCTATTCTCCTTTCTTTGTTTAATCGGAGGAAATACCTTTTTCCTAGGTCTCGACTACAGTTCTTGATGCTCTTTTTAACGCCTCTTTCGCCGCCGATGCAGCTTTTGAGGTATCCATTACCATTTTTCAGCCGTTGGCTCTTCAATTCAGTCTCGTATCTGGTCGATACGAGTCTCTGAAATGTAATTTTGATATAACTAATGCTAATCCATTTAGGTTGCAGCTATTGTTACTCAGCCACCGTCTAGAAGGGATAGGGGGAGGAAGATGATGCCTTCTCCAGTTGCGCAATATGCACTTGATAAGGGCTTCTCTTCTGACCTTATTCTTACACCTGAAAAAGCTGGAGAGGTAATGTTACTTTTTATTTGAAGTGAAGTTGTTGTAGATCATGTTAAGGAAGAAGTGTCATTTTAAGTTATTGGTTCTGCTTGCCATGATGATAGAAACATCTGAATTTTGAAAATGTGGAAAGTTCTAAAATATTAGCATGGTGTGAGAGTGTATAAGTTTACAACGCTGGGCATCAAGTTTAGCTCTTACTTTGAAGAATGACCTTGTATGTTTATTTTGTAAATGCATGATAAATTTGTTGTATTTGTGAAGTCTAAAAGATATGGTGGATGATCATCCATTCGACATTGGTTACTGCTAGTCTTTTTTTTATTTATTTATTTGTGGTAAAGAGATTTACCTAGAATTTTTTGATCAACGGTGAGATCCCACATTGGTTGAGGAGGAGAACGAAACATTCTTTATAAGGGTGTGGAAACCTCTCCCTAGTAGACACGTTTTAAAAACCTTGAGAGGAAACTCGAAAGGCTCCTCTCAAGGGAAAGCCCAAAGAGGACAACATCTGTTAGCGGTGGACATGGACCGTTACAAATGGTATCAGAGCTAGACACTGAGCGATGTGCCATCGAGGAGGCTGAGCCCCGAAAGGGTTGGACACGAGGTGGTGTGCCAGCAAGGACGCTGGCCTTGGACGAGGCGGTGTGCTAGCAAAGACGCTAGGCCCTGGACATGAGACGGTGTGCTAGCAAGGATGTTAAGCCCTGGACATGAGGCGGTGTGCTAGCAAAGACGCTGGGCCCCGAGGGGGTGGATTGGAGGGTCCCACATCGATTGGAGAAGGGAATGAGTCCCAGATAGCATATGCATTTTAAAAACCTTGAGGGGGAAAGCCCAAAAAGGACAATATCTGCTAGTGGTTGGCTTGGGCCGTCACATCAACCTTGTCTCATTTATCTCTTTGCAGATGCACACACAGTTATACTCTCAAGGATATCCCAGTTCTATTTTTCATAAGACCTATTTTTTTGACATATTCTCACTTCTGCCTATGATCAATGGTGACAGTTTTTAGACTTAGTTACAGTAATACGATATTTGAAACTTTTGAACCTTGAGTAACACTCTTGTTAACGGAAAAGTTTTGTAAGCCATGTAGAATGCTCTTTTTCTTCTTATTTTCTTGCAGGACAAATTTTTGAGCACCTTAAAGGCTTTGCAACCAGAACTATGTATTACAGCAGCATATGGGAATATCTTACCGACCAAATTTCTCAATATTCCAGCATTAGGTAAACCATTTATTTCTTGTTGGTATCCAAATTAAAACACTGTCACTGGAAAAGAAGAGATTAGAAGAATCTTTCATGAGATGGAAAGAGAACCTGATCAAATTTGGGAGTTGATTGTTTTTCTTCTTCCTCTTGGAGTCGTTTAAATAGTCATTTTTGTAATTATGATCCCTCAGGGACTGTCAATATTCACCCAAGCCTCTTGCCATTATATCGTGGTGCTGCTCCTGTTCAGAGAGCATTGCAGGTTGCTTATGCTTACAAGTTGATATTTGGTACATTGAATTCTATTTAACAATGTCTTCAAGTAGTTCTAACTTGTAAGGTTTCCCCCCCTACTTCTAGGATGGTGTTAAGGAGACTGGTGTATCACTAGCATTCACAGTTCGTGCATTGGATGCCGGACCCGTCATCGCTTTCGAAAAATTTGAAGTTGATGAGCAGATTAAGGTATGCTTGTCATGAGTTTACAGGCTAAGCAACGTGACATGCATTTATGTTTTGATTTTTGATTCCTGTAAAGCATAAATGGTTGAAATCTGAAAATCCGTCACATGGTTCGTTTATAAATTTGTTTCCCATTTTTTTGCCGAGCGTTTTGAGTAGAGACGTTTTTATGAAGTCGGCTATTTGTCTCATATCTTGTCTTACACACTTAAACTTCTTTTACATTTAACTTTTTCAAGATGGACCATTTCTTTTCTAATCTTTGATTCAATTTGCTAGCAGGCACCCGATTTACTTGCATTGCTATTTTTAGAAGGTGGGCATTCAGCGTCTGTCATGAACTTCACTTGAAATTGTGGTGCTGTCTCCTAATCTGTTTCTTTTTTTCTTTACCATATTGGTACTGCTTAGTTTCATTGCAAAGGGTGGTGTTGATTTCAAATACTCTTACATTTGATTATATAAATAAAATCACAACACCAAAAGTTCATCTTTTGAGTTGTTGATCTAAATACATACGTACGTTTTGTTACGGTCTATTATACTCGAACATTCAAAATCCACTTTCATGTGCAGGCTCAAAACTTTTGATTCGGGAACTTCCTTCTATACTTGATGGATCTGCTGAAAAGAAGGCACAACCTCAAGACGAATCTAAAGCTACCAAGGCTCCAAAGGTATCCTTGGTTGAGATCTTCCTGGATAAATGTATAATCATATAGAAACGAAGTGAATTTTGGTTAATATATGCTTAGTCCGTTACTCATTTAATCATCCAATATATTAGTAACAAAAATTTCGTATTCATTCTTTATGATTAGTTAAAAATGATTTAGATTAACCATAAAGCAAAACGAAAACTAGAATTCCATGAGCTATTAATATCAATTTTTTAGTTTTATTTAAAATAACAATCATAATATCAGCAATCTCGTATATCAAGAAAACCTTCTGATAATGATGCATTGTAGATTCAAGTTCTCTGGAATCTGACTCTTATTATGCAGATAGCTCCTGATGAGGCATGGCTGTCATTTGATCAAGAGGCATATGTTCTACACAACAAGGTAATTTTACCCTTTTCTTTGTTCAAACTTGCAGTTAAATCATGCACTCCCTCTAGGTTCGCGCATTTGCAGGATGGCCTGGAACACGAGCGAAGGTTGTCGTTGCTGATGATAAAAGCGGTTGCCACAATATCCTAGAATTTAAAATCATTACTACAAGGGTTGGCATCAATTATAGTAGTCAGGAGACTCAAGCAGATGAGATCTGCTTTGTCAAGGATGCTTTGGTGTTTCCATGTGGAGGGCGCACGGCACTTGAGGTTTGTTCCTTATTGTAGCTTATTTCTATTATGCTTATATGGATGTGTATGATCAAGGGCTGGGTGTTTTTTCTTAGTTCAGTTGCATTTTTCTTTTGTCAACAAGAATAGAGCTTTTCGTTAAGATGTTAGAAGGTTGCAAAGTTTCATATGAAATTCACAAAAACTCACATCAAGCCTCATAAACCTCCCAAAATACAAGTTTTGTAGCTACCCACAGTTCCTTAATTACAAAAGAGCTTCCCAGTTAAAGACCCTATGAATCAATTAGAAGCTTAGTGTGAGATTCCACATTGACTGGGGAGGAGAACGAAACATTCTTTATAAGGGTGTGGAAACCTCTCCCTAACAGATGCATTTTAAAAACCTTGAGGAGAAGCCCGAATGGAAAAACCCAAAGAGGACAATATTTGTTAGCGGTAGACTTGGACTGTTACAAATGATATCAGAACTAGACATCGGGCGATGTGATAGCGAGGAGGTTGAGTCTCGAAGGAGGGTGGACACAAAACGGTGTGCCAGCAAGAACGTTGGGCCTAAAGGGGGTGGATTGGAGGGTTTCACATCGATTGGAGAAGGGAATGAGTGTCATCGAAAACGCTGGGCCCTGAAGGGAGGTGAATTGTGAGATTCCACATCCGTTGGGGAGGAAAATGAATCATTCTTTATGGAAACCTCTTCTTAGCAAGATGCATTTTAAAAATCTTGAGGGGAAGCTCGAAAGGGAAAGCCTTAAGAGGACAACATCTGCTAGCGGTAGGCTTGGGTCGTTACACTTAGAGTCATACTAGAACCACGCCATGAAGAAAAAATTGAAAACGAATAAAACCTAAATTTTTTTATCCAAGGAAACATCAAGTTTTAACACATTATCAAGAACACGTCCATACAATCCACCCACTCCTTAGCGTAGCACCCCTCAAAATCTTAGTTTTTGTTTCCAACCATAAATTGCATACGATTGCTTTTATGACATTTCTACACAATTTATTTGCCCTTTCTTCAAGAAGAGGAGTTCCACATAACAAATGTTTAACATTTTCTTTCACATAATGGTTACTTACATTTTTCACGTTGTTGATATTGTTATATCTTTTCACATGTTCTTTAAACTATACATCACATTTTTACCTGTAATGAAGATAAATTACTACTACTTTGCACAAACATTTTTACTGTAGTGATTTGGTAATTTCACCAGGTACTGGAAGTTCAATTACCTGGAAAAAAGGTTGTGAGTGCAGGCGCCTTCTGGAATGGTATGCAAGGGAAAAGGTTGAAGAAATTCGATGAAACTAAACATTTTTCGCACGTGTCCGTGTGATATTTAGATGTAATCTAGGTGAAAAAAAGTCGACGATCGTAAACAAATTTCGCACGTGTTGTGATATTATTTAAATGTAGTCTAGGCGAAGAAATTTGTTGAATGCCAAAGCATAATCAATTAGAAATCAATTTCAAACTTTAAATACTAAATAAAAACTAAATTTAAATCCCAAAAATAAAAAGATTACTCATAAAAATATTAAGAAGTTAATTTCTTTTCTTTTTTTTTTTTTTTTTTTTTTGATGAATTAAGTGGGTGTCAACTTTTAATCATGGTATTAGAATATATACCAGAAATTAGATAAGATATATCAGAATTTTTAGGTATAAAAGAAGCCATAACTTGGAATTTTTAGGTATAAAAGAAACCATAACTTTAAACCTACCTTTATGAAAGTTGTAATAGCAAATTGAAAAAGAAACTCTTACACAATAGATTGCCTACCCTACTTCTACCTGCGACAACTACTAGCTACTTCTACCTGCGACAACTACTAGACTGTCTCGTTAAATTTATGCTAGTCTTGCCTATTTCTACTTATGGACAACTATTAGACCGTTTCACTCGATCTATATTCGTCTTGCTCATTTCTACTTATGGACAATTACTAGACCGCTTCACTTAACCTATGCTCGTCGTGCCTATTTTTACCTATGGCCAACTACTAGACCACCTCACTCAATCTATGCTCGTCTTCCCTATAGACAACTACTAGACCGCTTCACTCAATCTATGCCCGTCTTCCCTGTTTCACAATTATTTAAAGCAAAAAATAAATAAATAATCTCATTAAACAAACATATAATAATTTAAAAACAAATTAGCGAAAATATTACCTTTTCTTTTTGACTTATCATTAAATTAAATCAAGCTTATTTAAAAGGATGGCACCTCTCTTATACATGAGCCAAGCCTCTCAAGTCTCTTTGGTTTTGCTTTGGAAAGGGGAAAAAAAATGGGAGCTCTTGATTATCTCTCCAACTTTTGCATTCTCACACCAACAAGAACCAAGCACAAACCAATGCAGGTAGTGATTTTTGGGTCTCTTTAATTTCAATTTGTTCGTGTTTTTCGTTTATATTATATGTGCTTTTAGACGGTCGACATCAAAGTGAAGCTAGATTGTGATGGATGTGAAAGAAGAGTTCGAAACGCCGTCTCTTCTATGAAAGGTCCTGTTCTCTCTCGTTCATTGTTTTATCAATTAATGATGTTTCTCGAATTTTACATGTGAGCTACTGTTATATACATTTATCGAGTTTGAAAACCCGACACGAGTATTCATCGATGTATAGGCGTGAAGTCGGTGGAGGTGATGAGAAAGCAACACAGGGTGAGGGTTAGTGGGTATGTTGATGCCCAAAAAGTGCTTAAGAGAGTAAAAAGCACTGGAAAAAGAGCTGAATTTTGGCCCTATATTCCTCAACATCTTGTTCATTACCCTTACGCCTTAGGTGCTTATGACAAGAAAGCTCCTTCTGGCTTTGTTAGGAATGTTGTGCAAGCTTTTCCATCTGCCCATGAACAAAACTATGCCTCTATTTTTAGTGATGACAATGTTCATGCTTGTTCTATCATGTAGCTCTTTTTGTCGGACGCGCTCGATCGGACATGACGGGTTTGAACGTATAAAGCGTTGAATTTGTTCGAGTTCGTCAATTGAGTTGTGGCATGTTCTCGTTGCTATGGTTGGTGATGTAACTCTTTTTTTTCTCTCGTGTTGGTACACTATAGAAATAATGGATACGATAGCTTATGAAAAACGCTATTATAGAATTTTTATACCGTCTTTTAATAACTATGATGGATGTTAGAATACGTATTCTGTTTAGAGATCGATCGAAGTACAAGTTACGATACAAAGTTCGCTTTAGAAAGCTTGAATTTGTGATATTATATATTTGTTGTTATTTTATATTTTTAAAATTAGGCTAAAAGTCTAAACATTTCTTTAAACAAAAAAAAAAATAGAAAAAAATAAATAAAAAATAATAATAAAATCTTAGTAAACAACTGTAAAAAATAGTACGAACGAAATGGTTATCAGACGTTAGAGCCTAGATTTTCCTTCAAATACTCGTCACTAAAGACATTTCTAGAGAACCCACAATAACGATAGTTCAATAACAAGCAACTAAAAAATATCGTTTGAGAATACGAAGCTGTTCGAGCGTCGACCCCTCCGATGTTTCTCATCCCGTTACATAATTTTGTTTTAAAGAGTTTTTCTTATCGAGAAGACAAATTACCTGTCTAGCCCCTAACTAAATTGATAGTCTTGAATATCCACAACATCATGAGCCATGGATATCATCGGGCCACTTGCCTTCTGTGTAGTAGCTATAGTGACCGGACCATGTCGAAAACCGCTCGACATGCCGTTTTCTTGAGCAAGATAACATTTTAATAGCGTCGGGTTATTGAATTCGCTATCAAACATTGGAAGCGTATACTCATTTTGGAAGGTATAAGAGGGATCTATTGCATCTTCCAAGTAATTGCCTTTGTTTTTTCTTAGGGTTTGTTCTTCATCATCTTCATCTTGCTTGGAAGTTGATGCCCAAAGTTGAGCTTGCTTCCCTAATTTGGCAAGCTTCTTTATCAAAATGCTTGAATCCACATTGCCTATGATTGTCACCTTTTGTTCTTCAGCATCTATATCTACCTTATATACTCCTAAATTCCATAACCCGACAACCGATTACTTCTACGTACGTTGACCCGAACACTTAAAAGTATACAAAATATCTCGGTTTTTGATACACGAGGGGCAAAATGGTCATTTCAATTCACGAAAAATAAAAAGAATAAAAAAGGAAGTCATTGTTGTTTACCTTCAATCCTTTTGAGAAGTTTTCTCACTCTCTCCATGCACCCTTCGCAATTCATGTGTACTTTAAGAACATGTATCTGTTAAAACAAAGTCGATAACGAAAACGCTAATGAAATAATTCGAGCATTATCGATCAAGTAATCTGTGAAGAGAATCAACCATAACATTAGCCTCTCGTTTAAAATATTAACCGAAGCAGAATATGACGTTTTAGTATCATCGACAAAGTCAAGTTAATACATATATGATTAACGAAAAACGTAGAGAGGTTCAAATCTCCCGACCCCAGATGATTTTTAAACCGAAAAAAAGTTCGAGGACGGTGATAAGAAGGGAAAAAAACCTCGATCTTCGAGAAACGGAATTGGTTCTTTGACATTTTCTTGCTCTCTAAGCTTGTGAGCTGCAAAGAAATGGGAGCTTTTGGTGAAGAAGAAGGGGAAGAATGAGGTTAAGAGAGTCAAAGAGAGGAATATGGTCAATATCATTTAAAGGGTGTGTGAGAATATGACCTTTTTGAGTGATTCCTTTAGTTTTTTTACACCAATTTCTCATGAGTTCTTTTGGCAGTCATATCCGGTTGGTTAACCATCCATTGGTTGAAATTTCCTTATCTCGAGTTCGTCTCGTTGTTCGTAGTATTTTTTTAACGAAGAATCGTGGTCGATCGAGAATCGCCGAATGTGGGGTATTGAGCGATCGGACATTCGTCTTTAAAGTTCATTTTAGATTACGTGAGGTAGGGTGTAATTGGATCTGTTGTGTTGTACTTAGAGCACGTTTATGAGTGATTTTGAAAATGATTAAGATCATTTTTTTCATATTTAAATTATTTTAAGTTGGTTGAGTTAGTAACCCGAGTAACCCGAATAGAGTTCACAACTCAACCTTTTATTTTTTGAGTTGGGTTATTGGGTTTTTTAATTATTTTTAAAAATTATACTTATCCACCGTTCATGTTAAATTAATAACTAAAATCTCATAAAATTTGATAAATATCAAATATTTACCGGTAATAGTTCATCACTAACCTCAATTACAAATATTAAATATTTTTAATTTTATTAAAAGTAGAGTAACTTGAGTCTTGGTGGTAATCTTATTTTAGAGTGGGTCAAGTTGACTCGACCAAAAATATGTCAATCACAAACTTGTCAGAATTTAGTGAATATTCGTAATCAATTAATATTTGAATAATATATTAGTTATGAAATATATCTTAAATATTCTTTGATTAGTAGTATATTTTATTTTATTCTCAAGATTTAGTTAGTGTATGCTATTAAACGTTGGGAATATCAATGAAATTGAACCTTCATCCCCATTCTATTTCTCATTAACTCTGTATTGTTTACTGGAGTAATAATATTTTCAAATCTATTCAGATTTTGAGGGGCAGATATTGTGTCAAAACTCCAATTTTAATTTTGAAAAAATTCAACCCAATCCGAAGAAGAAAAAAAAAAACACGATCCAACTTTGATGGTTTGAGTTTGTTAGGTTGGTGATCCGAGCAACTTGAATAGAGTTCACAATCTAATCCAACCCAACACAAATCTCTATTTTTCAGGTTGGGTTTAGGGTTCTGATGTCGAGTTTTTTTTTTTAATTATTTAGAAAAATACATACTTATCTATACACTATATATTAATGACTAAAATCTCACAAATTTAAAAGGGTAACAACTCATCACTCGTATCCGTTACAAATTTAAAATATTTTTAATTTTTATAATAATTTTAAAAAATAGTAAGTAAGGATTGAATTGGAAGGTTGACCGAATTTAGTAATATATAATAATATTTAATATGGTAGTGGAATATTATTTTAAAAGCATTTCCCAGAAGAAAACAAAAACAATTGTAGAATCTCTGTTTTTAACGCTTACATTCACTTCATCTTTGTCCGTTCAAAACAAAAAAAGAAAAAAAAAAGAAAAAAAAAAGAAAATCCACCTCATCTTTTGATTGACACGTAAGCGTTAGGAACCTAATTGACACGTCAGCTTGGGACGAGACGAGCCGTAGATTACATTCAAAATAAATAAATAAATAAATAAAATAAAAAAAAGCGCCCATATGTTAATACTATAAAAGGGCTTAAACCGAGAAATCAGTCGGTTTCAAGACAAATTGCGGTCCCATTGGTATTCATGACCTAAACGTGGAGCTTTAGAAAATCCTTCCTTGCATGCGTTCGACCTTCCAGAGCTCGTCAATCCGACATTGATTCTCTCTGACTTTGATCCTCCATGCATGCGAAGCTTACTATCTTAGCGGTGTGAAATTTGTCCACATTTCCGCTTGAAAAGCTCCCACGACTGTTCGCTGGAGTTCGGCTGTAAGTATTCTCTGTTCTTCATTCATTGCCGATCAGTTGCTTCCTCAATTGCGCGATAAATAGAAGGAGAAGCTTGTTTGATTTGTTAGAGTATTTCTGTTTTGTTTGATTTGCGGTTGTTGTGTTTATCATGGCCGCGCCGGTAACTTTGTCGAGTCCGAATCACTTTCTTGTTCGGCATTCGAATTCTCAGTTTCCTTCCTGTCATCGGATTTACAATCGGAATTTTCAGGCTCTTAAGAATTCTTCACGGTCGTTGTCCTTTAGAACGGTGGCGGACAATGTGTCTCGCATTTACTGCAGTCACACTGAAAGCGTAGTTTCGAATTCCAAATCGAATTCATCCATTAGACGTCCGCCGTATATTCCTAATCGCATCCCTGACTCTTCCTATGTTCGGCTATTTGATACCACTCTCCGCGATGGCGAGCAGTCGCCAGGTGCCTCCCTCACGGCTAAAGAGAAGCTTGATATTGCTCGTCAGCTCGTCAAGCTTGGTGTTGACATAATTGAGGCTGGATTTCCTGCTGCTTCTGAGGAAGACTTTGAGGCCGTCAAGATGATTGCCGCAGAGGTTGGCAATGCTGTCGATGAGGACGGATATGTGCCTGTTATTTGTGGTCTTTCGAGGTGTAATGAGAATGATATTCGAACTGCATGGGAGGCTGTGAAGTACGCTAAGAGACCGCGGATACATACGTTTATAGCAACGAGCGAGATTCATATGGAGCATAAGCTGAGAAAGACGAGGGAGCAAGTGATTGAGATTGCTCGGAATATGGTGCGGTTTGCACGAAGTTTGGGTTGTGATGATGTTGAGTTTAGCCCCGAGGATGCTGGGAGGTTCGATCTTGATCTCAATTTACATGCATTTTCTAATTTTCGTTTCAATGATTGATCCTGAGAGTAAGTTGACTTTGCTTGATGATTTCAAAACCTCTCCATCATAATGGATGTTTGGATTAAGTTTTTAATAAGTTCAGATTTATGAAGCTTGAAGTTGTGAAGTGGGAATTTATGTAATTTGTTATTGTATCCCGTAAAAGAATTGGATGTAAAATATGTAAATCTTTGTATTTTGTTTGTTTTCCTGATGCTTGATTTATGTAATTTGGATTTGCGTAGCTAATGGTTTGCAATTTTTTATTAGCAGAATCATATGCTAGTAGACCTTCTTACTGTTCATTGTGTAATCACTGACTGATGTGTCTATCCCCATCCTTGTCTTGACGAGAGAAGATCCTTCATAGGGACCCTTCTCTATGGGGGATTTCGACATCCTTAGCCATCGTTGCTTAAAATAAAATTGCAGTTCTTATAAGTTGATAAAATAGTTTTCTTTTTTATGTTGTGGTGTTCTATCAGATCTGACAGAGAGTTCCTTTATCAAATTCTGGGCGAAGTGATAAAGGCTGGTGCAACTACTCTCAACATACCAGATACTGTGGGTTACACAATGCCAGTTGAATTTGGCAACTTGATTGCCGATATAAAAGCTAATACTCCTGGCATTGACAATGTTATCATCTCAACTCACTGCCAGAATGATCTTGGACTCGCAACTGCCAACACAGTAGCAGTAAGTAATGGCATTTTCCTCCCTTTTAATCCTATTTATGACGTGTTTGGGAATGTGGCCAAAATCACCCTTTTCATGCCCAAAAACACTAAACAGGGGATGAAATTCCAAAATGACTCCTAAACATGTCTTTATTTATTGAATATAGGTCTGTAATTTTGGTAAGTATCCGAAGATAATTGGAAAGTTACAAGGATTATGAATAACATACCATTAACTCTAAGCATGATATAGAGAATTAACTTCGTAATCAGTACCCAAATTATGATTCTTCTCATCTCTTTGCAGGGGGCATGTGCAGGTGCAAGGCAACTTGAGGTCACAATTAATGGCATTGGTGAGAGAGCTGGAAATGCTTCGCTAGAGGAGGCAAGTCAATTATTTATTTTTTTCTGTGTTTATTTCATATTATTATTATTCATATTTTTATTTTGTGAAGAGTGACGATGACTTGCAATGCAACCTAGCTTAATTAGTAATCAATATGTCGTACTTATTTCATACTATGTTTTTTATTTACAAAAGAGGTTAAATTTTAAATTCTGACAACTTAGGAGTGTTTATATATTTCATTTTACATGCGACTGTATGCATGTTTCTGTTGTATTGTTCTAAGAACATCCGTTTGTGCAGACATCAAAACATTCATATTTCGTGGGTAGACTTCTTAAATGGCATGTATGAATGTACACAATTTTCATTTTTTATACCATATTCTTAAATCTTCAGGTGGTAATGGCCTTACAATGTCGTGGAGAGCATGTGCTTGGAGGTCTTCGTACTGGAATTAACTCAAGACATATCTTTTTGACTAGCAAGATGGTAATTACTTTTCTTACAAAAAATGCTTCTTGAAAACAATTCCTTGAGTTATTTTTTTATTATTATTCTTTTGGGTGCTAGACAGTTCTGTTTCGCTTCTGGTTCCTCTTTAAAAGATTTGGAAGAGAGTCGAGGCAATTTTTTTTGAGGATAGAGATAGGAGCATTTATTTCATTTTTTAGGGGTAGAACTGGTACTTTGAGAGATGTTTAATGTTACTAATTAGGTATGAATGTCCTAACTTCTATTTATTTTATTTCTCTTATGACTACTGTTTCCTTTTAAAATCTGCTGGTTGGACTTTTTCCTCCTTTGAGGCGAAGTATATTTGGGAATTTGGATTAAGGACAGATTTGGAGAGATTTGGTAGCTCTCTCTTTCCCCCAGTTCTCTTTTATTTTTTTCTATTAAATATCTCTATTTGTTATCAATAAAGGCTACTTATTGACTAACTCATTCCTTAGGTAGAAGAGTACACTGGTTTGAATGTACAACCACACAAGGCAATTGTGGGAGCTAATGCTTTTGCTCATGAAAGTGGCATCCACCAGGTTTGTCATGTTCAATTTTGATTTTTGCTATGCGCAGCTAACTATTTATGACACGTCATATTTATCTTTCAAAACCTATCGTGATTTGAAGGCTACCCTATATGCTTATAGTCGACTATTACAGAATTCTAGCACCTAGGGGTTTGGGTTGATTTTTCTGAACTCGGAGTGACTCGATTTGGTTTCGGGTTTATAGGATAAAAAACTCGGGTCGACCCGAAACCAAACAAAACTTATAAATTACATTGACAGTTCTCGCATATGTAGAGGTCTATCAGAGTAGCCATCCGAATTTATTAAAATACTCTAGTTCACTCAAGCCAAATTCATCTTTTTATTATTTTGTTTGTTTCCTTTATTTTTTTTTTCTTTTATTTTTTTTTTATTACTACTTTTTTTTTTTGTTTCTTTTATGTTGTGTTATTTAATTTCTTTTATATATTTTAAAATTCTCTTCCAAATATATAAAAATACTTCAATATTTCATACTATTTTTACACCTTATTTAACTATTTTTAGATACATTATTCAACTAATCATCTTTGTTGTTTTTAATTTTGGTGTGTTTCTTTTATATTATTTTCTTTAATTTATTTTATATATTTTAAAATTCTCTTCTAAATATATAAAAATACCTCAATATTTCATACTATTTTTAAACACATTATTATAACTTAACTAATCATTTTTTTTGTTTTTTAATTTCATAATCTATCCTTATATTTTTTTTTCTTATATTTTCCTTATTTACTGTCGATACTTTTTTTTTTAATAATTATAGATTTTTTTTTTTTTTTAATAATTTTGATTTGTGTTTGTTGGTGAACTTTTAATATTTTTTATCTTAAATTATATCGAATAACTATGAATGGTGAATAAATAAAGCTTTTTTTAAAAAATTAAAAAAAGTTAACAACCGGACAACCCAACCCAAAGTTAACAACCGGACAACCCAACCCGAAAATTTTTGGGTTGGGTTGGGTTACCAATCCAACTAACCCGACCTTTTGGGTTCGGTAAAAAAAAAAATTTTCAACCCAACTCAACCCGGACCAGACCATGTACACCCCTACTAGCAACAGTATTCATTGTTTTCAACACATTTATGGCAAACAATTAATCATTTTTAACTTTAGTTCCCCTTTTCTTGCGAATTAATTTTTGGATAATGAAATTCAGAAAACAAAGTTAGGAAGGATGGTAATGGAAGATGAGTGTTTCCTACGAGGTGTTGAGGATCCAATTGTATCTTGAACATTGCTTTTGTGGTGCAGGATGGGATGCTTAAGCACAAAGGTACTTACGAAATCATATCCCCTGAAGACATTGGCTACGAACGATCCAATGATGCTGGTATTGTTCTAGGAAAACTCAGGTACACCATGTTGCTTTATGGAAAATGACAATATTGCCTTTCTCTCGATAAAATTTCCCCCTCTCCTTGCCTTCTCTTCCCCATCTCTTTAAGTGACTCTACAATATTTGATTTTCGAGGTAACTCATACAATATTAAATCCTCCTAGTGATTACAATGACTTGATGAACCCATTCCCATTTTCCGTTGAAGGTCAGATTAAGTTCTAAAATATTTAGAATAGACATCGAAAAATTGTTCTCTTTAGATCTAAATCATCTTATAGCTGAGTTCAACAATGCAACAGTACGAAGGAACTAAATAGTTTTTCAGGGACAGAAGAAATGACAAACATCTGTTGTGGTTCTGTTGTAGTGCTGCCCAAAATCATTTTTTTACAATATTAACAGGATTGACTTTATATGTTTATCTCACTTTCTGTGTCATGTTCAAAGTATACTATCCCAATAACATGTTCATTATGACTACATTTACAGTGGACGCCATGCCCTTAAAAGTCGACTTCTAGAGGTAAATTTAGATCTCCAAGCTCAATGTTTAGGTAATATTTCCATTTTATAATAGGCTAATGTTATTTGTCTTTTCAGCTTGGTTATGAGCTTGACAATGAGAATCTTGACAACGTATTCTGGCGTTTCAAAGCAGTAGCTGAACAAAAGAAGGTAACTCAAAATTTTGTCCCTCTCTTTTGCTGAGCTATTCCCTATCCTGCTTCCTACACATAGTAGAGTAGCAAATACCAATTGGGATAATTCAGCCTGTTTCAAGAACATAAATAACTACTCATCAAGGAAGTTTTTCATTTAACCTGTTCTAAACTTTTTGCCATAATTTATCTTCAACATCCCAGAGAGTTACAGATATGGATCTTCGAGCATTGGTATCTGATGAGGTTTTACAACCAACTGTTCTATGGAAGCTGCTAGATTTGCAGGTTATCTAAATGTTGTTATAGATCGTCAGATTCGGAAAGCCGTTTGGGCCTATTTTTAGATACACATATAGCATCATTTGACAATAGCACCTCAAATGCAGATCACTTGTGGAACTCTCGGTCTTTCCACTGCTACTGTTAAACTCCTTGATGCCAATGGGAAAGAGCACGTTGCTTGTGCGGTTGGAACGGGCCCTGTAGATTCAGCTTACAAGGCTGTTGATCTAATTATTAAGGTTTGTGATAATAAGAGAAACCGCTGTTAAACTTTCTGCAGTTTTAATTTACGTCTAGAATACATCTTCAGGATGATTTCCTAGCAAGGTAAAATTAGGATTTTCCAGATAATTGGCTTTTACACTAAAGTAACCCACCTTGGGTCGACTTAGTCATCAATAAGGGTTAGGGATTGAATTCAAACCATGGAGGCTACCTATCTAGGATTTAATATCCTACAAATTATCTAGGCAACCAAATGTTGTGGAGTTGTATGGTTGTTTCTTGAGAACTGTTGAAAAATGCATGGGAGATGGCTCAGTCAAAAAACAATCAAAGAAATTATTTTCCTCTAAAGAGTTTAAAATGCAGGCTTGTTGGATTCGTTGTGATGCCGTGACATTTGGTGAATATAGCACAAATGTCATGATCGACTACCAGGCTTTCAAATCCTTGCATGCTTTGATTCGTGTCCTTGAGTGAATGCGACGTTACAGAGTTTCCATTTTTCTGAATGCAGGAACCAGTAACACTGCTCGATTATTCAATGAATTCTGTCACCGAAGGGATCGATGCAATTGCCACTACTCGTGTTGTAATAAGAGGGGACAACAGTTACTTATCTACTAATGCATCGACTGGAGAAGAAGTTCAACGAACGTTTAGGTATACGTTTTCTTCCCTATCGTTTAAAGTAATTAAACTAAGCTATTATCTTCTAAATTTCTTCAATTTTGCCCATCTCGTTGTCTGTTGGTACAAATTTTCTAAGTTTGTCTCCACATTCCTATTTAAGTTGGCAAAAATTCCAAATTTTCTTAGGTGATCGTTCCTTTTCTGATTTTTGCCAATGACTATATAGCATTCCTGGAAGAACATAAAAGGGTATAATTAATAAAAATTTAAAACATAAGGGACTAAATTGAAAGAACACTCCAACATTAGTGACTAAACTATATATTTTAACAATTTTTAAATACAATCATATTCAAGTACTTTTGGCTCTATGTTATTGGATCTAGGCATCCTTATGTTCAACTTGAGAAGACTAGGATGGCCATTGGTATCGTGAAAAATAAAGGGATTTAGAACGAATGAATTCAAACTAGGGTAGTAACCTATATGGAGAATTTAAACGTTTTGTCTTGCAACTAATTGTACTTGTAAGCTTAGTTGGTCGTCTCCCTGTTTCCAGCCTTTCTCTCCCCCTAACCTAACAGACGAAGTTCACAACACAACTTCGAGCTCTAGATTTCGATAAGAACAACCACATCACTACTTACTAGGCTGCAAAACACTGACTTGGCTTCATTTCTCACTCTAAAAATTGACGTAACGTATAAGGACATATAAGGATAAGAAGCACATACATATAGAGAGGTGAAAATGACGGAACTGGCCAACTACGATATAGATATTTGACTTAGCTCCATTTTCTCGGTTCAGGTATGGGCAATCCTAATTAGATGCCTACCAATTATAGAACATCGAATAGAGGCAATATGGATCCACCTATATCAAGGGAAGGGTTCAAACTACGGTGGCTATCTACTTTGGATTTATATTCCTACAAGTTCTTCTGTATAATTAGACAAAATGTGCGCAAGTTGACTCGGTTACTCGCTGGTTAAAATTAATAGGACCAACCGAAATCAACCCATATGAACTTCAACGTGAATTCTGTTACTGTTTTATATTCTTCTCTGGCTACAGTACATCGATGACTCGATTTTAGTGATATGTTTTTATCGTTCCATTGCAGTGGTATCGGAGCAGGGATGGACATCGTCGTGGCAAGTCTAAAGGCCTACATTGGTGCATTAAACAAGATGCTTGGTTTCTTCGGAGTTGATGTTAAGGTGACCGAAAAAATAACACAGTCTGCATAAAAATTGTTTATTTGAGAAGAGGGAGGACGATGGTGCCAATCTTACATTCTGAACATGCTTGAAAGCTTTTAGAATTTTGGGTTAATTTTGCTTTAATTATCAGTATTTAGTTGGTTGTGTTAGACCGCGTTTTAAACTTCTGTGAAGTTTTAGTTAAAGTCGAACAAAAAAGGGAAACAAAGTCAACAGGTACAACATGTTGACTGAGATAAAATTTCGAAGTTAATTATCACTCAAATAAGTTTCAACATTTATTATATTAAATAATATTTGGTTTAATTTTTAATATGTTTATCATAAAATAAATAATAAATTCTTATTTTATTATCTAAAAAGATTGTAGAATTTGATTTCTAGTTGGTTTTTAAAATTTAAAATTGATTTTTAATTAGTTTATAAATTTGTTAATTCTCCTCTTAAAACAAAATATATGATTATATTAATAAATGCAGGGAAGGTGGCGTAAACTAATTTCAACCTTAATCCCTTCATGCAGTATCATTCTTGGTATTATTACTAATAATATTTTTCGGGGGTTATGAAACTAAATAAAAAAGAAGGTTTAGAGATGTCTTGCAATGTACCTAAAATGTTGTTCGAGAAGAACGCCAACTCAATCGTACCTTTGAGCTTTAAATTTAATTTTTGGATTTCGAATGTCATCTTGGCTTTGAATCAATCGAATCTCCAAACTGCTGGATTCGGGATCATGTCCTGCACTTTTGTAATCGTTCATTGTTCTATGCAGAACTGCCTGCAAATCATTTACAATCACAGAGAACTTCAATTGATATGAGATAAGATTTAGTAAAATTATAATTTTGTATCTAAGATAGGACATAGATACCATAACTGTATCCAATATGTACTACATAGTTAGACACTCTTAACACGACACTTGTTGGCTCAAAAGATGTAAGACAAGACCCAGATACCACAGTCCAACATGTACCAGATAATTAGACACTCTAACATAAGATACTTGTTGACACAAAAGGTGTATGTTTTATATATATATATATAAAAAACCGTGGCTGGTACAAAATGAATGAGTCTAACAATTTGTTTATGTAGAAATATTTATTAAGAACAACGAATGGACAAGGACAAGCATAGACGACACAAATAGTAAGTTTTGAGAGCAATCTCATTGATCTCCTAAATGTTATGTTCATATCTAGATTGTGAGAGAATGATGTGTCATTGTGTCTATATCATTTTCGTGCTTTTTAGTAGATTTGTATAATGTGCTTGAAATTCTATCATGATAGTAATAGAAGACACATAAAAAAAAGAAAAAAAATTAAAACTTTCAAAAGAAACTACATTCTCATAAATCAAAATGCTACCTACAGAGCTTCGAGAGCGAACCACCCGAGTGACTAGAATTATTGATTGATCAACTGACTACATCTCTAATGGCCTTTATAAATTTTCTGATATGTGAATTCTTAAATCAAATTTAAAACACAAAAATGAAAATTTGAAAACTACTATTTTAATTCTAAAAATTAAATAATACATAAATGGAAGTAGTGCTCATGAGCTTAATTTTTAAAAATAGAAAATCCATCAGTCCCAAAAGTTCCTTAGGAGAGGGTAGTTGTTGGGGTTGTTTTTGTGGTTGATGGGATGTTTCGTCTCCAATGAGGACACAAAATAATAATATGCAACGCACATGAATAATGACCAACATTTCTATTTGTAGAGCATAAGTCAGAAAAACAAATAATTTTAGAAACAAAACAAACAGGGAAAGAAGAAAAACCTGCAAACTTGAGACTGCAAGCTCTGCCGCCAAATCAAGGTGTTCAGGATATTTCTGGTAACATAACGAACTATTATTTGAAGAGAACGATACTGTAAACAAGAAGTTATCTATTTTCAATAAAATTTAAGTTAGGGGCTTTACATTGCTCCAACCAAGAAGAAGTGCAGTCGTAAGATCACCAGTTCCCTACAAGTGCATTTGCAAAGACATGTTAATCTATAGAAAAGGATCTGGATGGGACCGATGCAATGAGAAACGAACCAATGGTTTGAGATCGATACGAATCAGGAGAAAAGCGAACAGAAATATATGATATTCAAGAAGGATCTTATATCGGAATTCAGTTAGAGATGGAAAAGGAATTTCTGGAATTAACACTTCCTACTTTATTGCCATTACTTTTCATGGGTTGAGAGAGAGAGAGACACACAGAGAGAGGAGAAGAAAGAAATCTTCTACCAACGTGTAAAGATTCTGCCTATAAATTAGCATATTCTTTTCAAGAACTTGCATAGATGCTATGAACAATAAACACTAAATCGTACCAGAAGAGAAGTCATTTTCCTACACATTCTGATAAATGACTTGCTTGATTGAGACCACTAGTTATGGTAGTTTTCTATAAGTTTCTTATCTATAGACGCACGAGGTCTCCATGCATTGTTTAAATAGAACAATAATTTCTTTTTGACATCAACCTCAGCTCAAGGAGATAAACATTGCAAGTGAAATTAGATGAGGGATTTTCATACCGTGAAATATGCAGGAATCTTGGGAATTGTGATCTTAAATTGTTCAGGAGATTGGCCCTATGACATCAAGGTTGGGATATTGCAATTAGACCAAGTGTATGCAATGCGAACCATAATAAAATATAAAATACAATAAAATTTCCAAACGTTAGCTGCTCAAACCCTAAGTAAAACATATGTTATGTTTCTTTATTCATGTAACCAGAAAAAAAAAAAAAAAAAAAAAAAAAAAAAAAGGGTTAAATCTTTCATTACCGAAATTAACTACCGCTTCCCAAGTAAAGGACCATGCATGCTGGCAACCTTCTAATCAACCGATATGCATAGAAGGAAGGGGCAACAAGGGTGTAAGAAACAAATAAGGTGGGATGAAGTGGAAGGGAAGGGAATCTCGACTAGGACAAGGCCTGTAAACTTTTGCTTCACTTCAGTCAGAGCTTCCACGATGCCAAGTTTTCTTAGGGTCATTATTGCACACTCAACAAAAACCTCCACAAGCATTCCCTATGAGTATAACAGGTTGTGAGGGTGGACGGAACATTTATAATCTCAATCAAAACACCATAATTTCCATGAAGTTGGCTTTGAGTGTTCAGTGAAATTTAACTTGAAGGTATCTAGCAATCGCCAACACTTCTGAAAACAAAGGAGTCTAACTTGACAGTATTGTCACAACTTAGAATGTCACTATCTCATGAAGTTAAGGTACAAGGAGCTAAAAAACATTTGTGGGTCTTTTTTTTATTTTAAGTCAATAACCACTGAAAGAGACATCTCTGAATAACAATCGTCCAGTCCTCAATAGATCTTTGAGCAAAACATGAATAGAAGCCTAGAAGAATGGGATGGGTTGATGCAGTATTTAAGACTATCGGAGGTTTTTGTAACAGCCCATACCCACCGTTAGCATATATTGTCCTCTTTTGTCTGTCCCTTCCAGGCTTGCTCTCAAGGTTTTAAAACACATCTGCTAAGGAGAGATTTCCACACCTTTATAGAGAATGCATTGTTCCCCTCTCCAACCGATGTGGGATCTCACAATCTACCCCCCTTCGGGACCCAACGTCCTCGCTGGCACTCGTTCCCCTCTCCAATCGATGTGGGATCCCAAATCCACCCCCCTTCAAGGCCCAGCGTCTTCACTGGCACACCGTCTGGTGTCCACCCCCTTCGATGTTTAGCCTCTTCGCTAGCACACCGCTCGGTGTCTAACTCTAATATCATTTGTAACAGTCCAAGTCCACCACAAGCAGATATTGTCCTATTCGGGCTTTCCCTTTCAGGCTTCCCCTCAAGATTTTAAAACGCGTCTGCTAAAGAGAGGTTTCTGCACCCTTATAAAGAATTGTCGTTCCCCTCTCCAACCGATGTGGGATCTCACAAATGGAGGTTTGACATTTAAGACTCCCATTTGTGGGAAGAGTGTAGCAGGTGAAGTACGCAAAGAATGAGGTTGAACCTTCCCCTCAGGGTAGCATGAAAGAAGCTTGAAGAAGGAAGACAAACCTACTATGCCGGTGCATTTTGAGTGGCTTGAATCATCTAGTGATATGATTTTTTTTCCTAGCCAAAGAACAGAAGATCCTCTTTTTGAGTTCATTGATGGACATTCGGTTTAGGGTGTTGACATGAGTTGCTGGAACCATCCACACGTCAATAAATGGAAATAAAGTATTGTCCTTTCCAATGTCATTAGTCCTTGCTCATCTTCCTTTGAAAGTCTTGTCAACTCTCTTTCTTAGTTGTGAAGAACTTGTAACGTGAACCAGTGGCATCAACTCCCTACGCCATCCCTCCCTCTCTCTCCCTCCCACCTCAAAATAAAAAATAATTAAAAAAATTGTTCATAATTGAGGGAAGTTGTCAACTGTTGTTTCAAGAAGCAAACACAAGTGACACAGGAAAGTAACATATGCTTGGAACATCAGTTTATTACGCTATTTCAGACAGTGATGATGATACATCTGGCAATCTAACCAGGCAGTCATTTGGGTTTCATCAGGAAAAAAAAAAGGTTTATGGTTAATTAGTTTTCCTCGTGCTCATGCAATTTTCTTATAGCTTTGCAAGACTAAAAACATGCACCCAAAAAACAACAGATCTCAAACTGCAAGAATTCAGTTCAATATAAAATGAAAAATTTCCACCTCATTCTTCTGATGGCTGCCAATGAGAAGAAGTTCACCGTTCATACTTATGCTTGTTATCACAACCTGAGATGTTTAACGTGACTAACACATCAGATTACAGAGATATAGATAGCACGGGAAAACAACATTTAGAATGATGTGCGACATTTACAAAAGGTTGACAGCCACAGAATGAACCGTATTTATGTTTATTAAAGGGGATAGAATTATAAATTTCAAGGTATAAGTATAACAAAGTTTTGACAGCTAGGTGTGTTATGCTAGGACAAGTTCTAATCGCCTAAAGAAGAAAAGACTGCAGCTGTAAAAGTTCGAATTCTTAAAAAGATAAGCACCTATTATCCGAAATTTTGTATCAACAGTGTCGAGAAAAGCCTGAAAAACAAAAGATGTTTGAAGTGCTTAATAAATAAATCCTTAACTCACTCGGTAATTATATTTTATTAAGTTATTGGTCTTATTTAAGATCACAGCTATTTTGTTATAGTCCAAATCACATTGCCAAACTATGGTTATGATGCATCAATTATCTAATTTAGACAAGCATAAATGTGTCAACTGCCATCTAACATTTCTCTTGATAAGTAAAGAACGTAAGATCGAGATTCAAGAGAATCACTCCTACAAGGGTTCATTTACCTCCAGTGTCTCTCATTCATGGTAGTTGACTACTAGAGCATGCACTCGAATAAGAACTACCTAAGAACATCCACTTTTTAACAGGCCAATAGACACATTCATAATTCTTACCTTTGTAGGTCCTGCAGCATGAAGAATGTTACAAGCTTCCCTACCATCTCCCTCAGATTGGATCCTGCAAAAAGCAAGGCTTCTCAAATAACGCTATCTGAAGCAAGGAAAAAGGATGCTCAAGCACTGAATACTGCCAAGTCTTTGTCATAACTGTTGAGGTTCATTTGAATTTATTCCAGGGTTTCAAAGAAAAGATACTAATTGTTATATAGAATTAAATAGGAAAATCCGAAATATTAAGATTGATGGATGGAAGAAGGGGCCAAGTTCGAAGAATTTTCAAGAAAGAGTGTCTAATCAAATTTTGCTCAATGAAATAGATACCGCACCCCATTCTCCACTGCCAACCATACCAGTTTGCACTGTAATTTAAATTACCTTAACCCAGTCAATTGTTCAGCTTCAAATTGATTAGGAGTCAACATTGAAGCCACTGGAACAACCTAGCCATGAATTGGACTCATCAAAAAAGTTTTATAGTCAAGAACATGGAAAAGGGAATATAAATAGCAGATGGTTAAATAACTGTTTAACTTTTAAACGCAGGATAGGAATTTCATTTTTAATGGTCAGATATTAAAGCACTGAAACATTGAAAAGTTCAATAGCCGATTGCAATAAAAAAAATTAACTAAAGATAAGATTAAATGATTGAGGTATCAAGCATCAGCAGGACACAGAATGAGCTGGATTTCTCACCTTCTCACGGTACACAGATACCAGTTCTTGCGGAACATAAAGCTTCCCTTCATCACCCATCACAGGATCACATACTGGAAAAGGACACTAAATATAATGAGAACATGGTTCAATAGGTGGCTCACAAATTAATCCTTTCAACATATAACTGCAAAATTTCGGTTTCTTGCTAAAACATGTAAATAAATTCCATCCATTTTAAAAAGTAAAAATCTAGACAAAAGTTCCATCTAATCTTCACAATTTTGTAGGTAGCATTCTCTTACATGCTATAAAGGCAATGGGACATGAGAAATTCTGGGATTTGAATAATGAATCATCAATCAATGACCAAGATTGTCCCTTGTGAGAAAAAAAATGCATTAGAAAATTATAATCCTCAGAGCTTCGTCTTCTTCTTCTTCTTCTTCTTCTTTTCCTTTTCTCTCTCTTTTGTTTTTGATAAAAATATTTTCCTTGTAGCTTACTACTTCTAGGATACCAAGAATTCATACATTTACCAAAACATATATATGGATAAGGAGAAAAGATAATAAAGCATAAGGAATTTGAATCTAACTGACCATATGTTAACTGAGGGTTCACTGAGCGAAGCTTTTCAACAACTTTTAACACTGTGTTGAGGAAAGAAACGGAACCAATATAACCTGCACAATCCATAAGTAAATATTATAACAAAACTCACACTGGCTGAAAAGTAAGAATAATAAATTCTACTGTATGCATTTGCAGGATCTTTATACTTAAAGATGGCAATAGTTTAGCATAATTCTCAATGTCTATGAGACATATTTCTGTTTTTCTGCCTTGCTATCATGAAGCGACATGGAATTCATTGGTAAAGATTTATATTGTAAAGTTACCAAATTATACTGAACACCAAGTCATTTAATGAAAAACTAGAGTACCTGTTAACAAATGAGTATAGTACAACAACTCATTTTCTTCGAGACCTTCAATTAAGTCCCATAATTGTCCTCCATTCAAAACTTGGCCCTTGAAAGTCGGATATCCTGTTTTATTTTCAAAACGAACCATAATCCACTTTCACTAACACTACGAAATCAAACCAGGACTTATGCATAATGACAAAAAGCATCGCACCGTATATTAGGCCTCAGAGTTCTGAGACCATTTGAATGAAGAAATAGAATCAGCTTGCCTGTGTGGTTTGAGAACTGCACGGAATTTATTGGATCTACATCATAGCCCAATAGTTGGAGAGGGAAAACAGCTGATTTGTTCCCGACATATCCCTACGGCAGAACACAAGCGAACAATTCATTTAACTCAAACTAATGGAATGGAAATAAAGACAATCAAGAACAATACAAGAACTAGTACAAATAAACAATCGAAGTCAACTCTGTCCAAAACACAACACTCCTAACAAAAACATCAACTCCAACGATACAAACTCACCAAAAAAACTGAAAGAAACTTCTGCAGAAACCTAATAGAGGCAACCAAAACAAGCTGACTTTCAAATTTATGAATAGTTAAGGGATCCTTCAGAATTATTAATATCGATTTCAACCAAAAACAATCCGCAACCGTCGAAAACAATTGAACAAACCTGAACAGTGTGGGATTGAATACTGAGAACTCGACCAGTCGCCGACGGCAGAGCTAACGAGAGAATTGGCGGCGTCATTTGCTGTTCCGGAAGGTCCGGAGAACTCGATTATTGATTCAATTCCACGAAACAAAATGCGTCAAACAAGAGATTGCTGCAGGAAAATGCGAGTTGAGAGAAACTGAAACTGCAAGTTAATGCTCAACTGCAACAATAGAGGAAAATTGGGGAACGTAAATCAATTACGGTGGCTGGAAATTTATAGGAGAAAGAACCGATGATTAAAATTACGAAAATACCACTGCCCGATGCTCTGGTCGTCGAAATGCCGTGAAATTACGTGTGGGAACACCATCTATATTGAGATACCATTTGTCTGAATTTTTTAATTTAAAAAATTATAAATTTATTCTCAATTTTCAAATTTTTAAAATTTATTAAAGTTTTATAGTTTTGACCAAAAAAAAAAAGAAAAAAAAATTATATTTTAACTAAAAATAACTCCTCAAATTTATAATTCATATAATTATCTTAATTTAATTCTATAACCTCGTAATTATTGAACATCTCAATTTTAAATTTTTTGTAAAAGATCACAGCTCGATTTTGTTTTATATATAAAAAAATTATGATGTTTAAAAATCGTAACCTTAATAAACGTACTACTTTATTCTAAGTCTCGAATTTATAGAATTTAAGTTATTTGGAGATATAATTTTTTGAAATATTATTTTTAACATCAATTAATTTTTAAACTATTATTCATAGAAATTTATTAGCATTTTAGATAAATAAATAAATATATATATATATATATATATATATTATGTTTTATTTTTATTTATTTTTTAATTCTAAAGAATATTAGACTTGATGTTAATTATTTTTATTTAAAAAAAAAAAAAAAAAAAAGAAGAAGAATTAACCTTTTGGGAATGGGTGTGGACTTTCCAGACAAGCCGCCCGAATGAAGCGGAAGAAATGGTCGGAGCAAGAAGAAGAAACGCTTCTTTCCAAATACTCGGAGCTTCTCAACTGTGGAACCCTAGCCAAGCTCAAGACTCGTGAGAAGAAGTTCAAGCCCATCGCTGACCATGTCAATTCCGTTCACCATCTTCACGATCCTCTCAGCTTCCCCTTTCGCTGGTCATGGCGGGACGTCTCAATCAAGGTCCAGAACATGCGCCATCAATACCTAGGCGTCAAGCAGAAGATTAGGGTTTCCGATGACGATTTCAATTGGAAGGACGGTGAGAATCACTGGCAGAATTTCATGAAATACAAGGAGGTTTTCGGAGATTTCCCTCTCGATTTGAAGGGGAAGAGGCTGGTGTTTGGTAATGCCGCTGCTGTTGGTTTCGATGGTAGCGAGGATTCGGAATTCGGAATTGGAGTGGATTCTGATGATTTGGAGGAGGAAGAAGAGGAAGAGGAGGAGGAAGAGGATGAAGATCTGAAAGCGAGGGAACACGACGGCGCGAAAGACGATGGCGGTGGTCGTGAGGCGGTGGAAGCGGTTGGAAACGAGGGGAAACGCAGCGGATTTGGCGAAATCGCGATTTCGGAGATGAAAAAATCGAAGAAGGATTCTGGATTGAACAGGCGATTGGGAATGGTAGCGATGCGAGTTTTGGAATTGAGAGACATGGCAGCGAAGAGGGAAGAACAGAGAAGAGAGAGAGCATTCAGAAGGGAGAAAAACGAAGGTGAAAGAGAAGAAAAGATGAAGAACACAGAGCTGAAGAAGGAGAAACTGATGAACGAAAAGGAAGAACAATTGGACAACAGAGAGCTTGAGCTTGAAGAGAGAGAGCTTCAATGGCGGCAAAGAGAATTTGAGAACGGTATGAGAATGGAAAGGGAATTTGAGGAAGAAAGAAGAAAGAGGCTGAGAATGGAAGAGAAAATGGAAGAAGAAGAGATGGAATGGAGAGAACGGATGGTAGAAATGCAGATCGAACATGAGAAACAGATGATGCAAATGCAAGCGGATGCGTTTCAGAATCAAATGCAGATTTTGGGGGTAATTGCAAGGCTTCTCTGCCAGTATTTTGGCTCTGCAAATGACGGATTGGGGGCTTTGCCATCTCAAGTTCTGCAGAATTTGCAACATCCTGGGGAATTGGATGACAATGGGAAGCCAGATGCCAATTCACCTTCTGAATTCTTGTGAAGGTAACATTACATAAACTTCCATTAACTGTGAATTGTTCTTTGCTGAGTTTCATGAAGTAGGATTTGTGAATTGTTCTTTGCTGGAGGGATTTTGTTATGTTTAGCTTATGATCTGTGTTAAGAGTATAATAGAAACTGAGACTATCTAGTATCCTCTTCGATTCTATCTATATTGTGTAAATCCTTACCCGGGTCGAGAGCGATTCATCGAAAACTTAGAAAGATTGAACTTAATTATAATTGTTGTTACTTTGTGCAACTATGAAAGAATGTTCAATGATGTGATACAATCTTAATCTTGAGCGTGTTATAGATAGATTGTGAAGTTGTCTTTTGAGCTACATTTATAAGAGTCGTAGTTACGATTGATCTAAGGCTTCTAACTTCCAATCCCCAAAATCACATAAACAAGATGAAGTTAAATGATACCATGAATTTGCAGGTATTTCACCCATGTATTGCTAGGATCATCTTCATCTTCTCCATTTGGAGGACCCTACTAAGACTTTGTTGATTCCTCTATTATACATACATATACATATATATATACATATGCATATATATATATTGGTAATTTATCATTGTATCATGTTATTTCGAGAAAATTAGTTTAAGAATTGAAAAAATAATAGGATAAACAAAATATATATATATATATTGGTAATTTATCATTTTACTCTTGCGAATGTATCATGTTATTTCGAGAAAATTAGTTTAAGAATTGAAAAAATGATAGGATAAACAAAGTATTTTGATAAAAAAAAAAAATATATAAAAATGAGAGATTTTTTCATTTTAAGTTGATGTTTAAGAATAAATTAGAGAAGCTTTAGATATTGAAAAATTAAAAAGCAAGTAAAAAAAAAATTGAGAAATTGAGAAATTAAAATAGAGGAGAGAAGAAAGGAAGAGAGAGGTCATTTATAAAGTTTAAAAACCCTAAATCCATATATTAGTTTTAACATTATTTTTAAAGTTTAAAATATGAATGTAATTTTTAAAAATTAATAATATTTTTTAAACAAAATATTTTTCAACTTCCGTACAAGTTTAGAAATATTTTTAAAAATAAAATATAAAGTTGATTAATAATTTCTATAATTTAATTTAATTTTTGTTAAAGATACCATAAATGATTTTTTTTTTTTAATTTAAGAGTAATAATTATTTTCTCTAAAAAAAAATTATGCACGTGCAAGGGTTTCAACTTTAAAACAATATTAAATATTATAAATTTTTTTATTCAAAACCTAGTGCTAATTTATTCACGTGTGTGTATATATATATAACTAATGTATAATTGAAAATTGTCTCCCACATTTAATATAAAATATTTTAAACATAAACTTGTACCCCTCAATATCTCTCTCCATCCATATCCAATAATAATAATTAATATAATGATAATAATATGTCTCTATTTTCCAACATTTTATCTCATAATTTTAAATTTAGGTTTGAATTTCCACTTATTGTTGACAAAAAATCATTATTATTTTTATTCCAAAACTATAAATAAATCTATAAAAATAAATAAATAAAACCCCCACGTTATGACAAAATTCCTATAATTTGATCATTTCAACCTTTATTTATTTATTTATTTATTGATATAGCCATTGCCTCCCTCTTAGAGGGTGGAGAAAAAATATATATTGAGGGTGACGACCCTTGATAAGGATTAAATTACATTTTAAAATACATTTTTTACTAAATATATCAATTTTCTTTTAATTATTTTGGGTGGTGTTTTAATTACAAAATTCAAACTTTTTCAAAATTTCCAATTTTACCCCTAATATATAACAATTTTTCAAATAAACCGTAAAAATAACTTTTAAAATGGTTAATAAAAGTTGAAATTGTTGTTGTATCAAGTAGCTCTCAACAGCCTCACGACTTTTAAAACGTGTCGATTAGGAAGAGATTTCTACACCCTTATAAGGAACACTTCTTCCCCTCCAACCGATGTGGGATCTCACAATCCACCCCCTTAGGGGCCCAATGTTCTCGTTGACACATCGCCCGGTGTTTGCCTCTGATACCATTCGTAAGAGACCAAGCTCATCGCTAGCAGATATTGTCCATTTTGACCCGTTATACCGTCAGTCTCACAGTTGTTAAAACGCGTATGTGAGGGAGAGGTTTCCACACTTTTATAAGAAATGTTTCGTTCCCCTCTTCAATCGACATGGGATCTCACAATCCTCGACTCTCAGGTATATTATAGAACTCAAAACGATATCATTACCATCAATAAACCCACTTTTTAGGTCAAATGAGAGAGAGAGAGAGAGACTAATTAAACTATTCCATTGCTACCACCACACCATTATAAATATATCCATTGAGTTAATACTCCAAACATAGCAGCTTTCAAAGATGGGAAATGCTATGGGAAGAGGATCAAGAAGAAGCAAGAGAACAGCAAAAGTGATGAAAATCAATGGCGAAACCTTCAAGATAAGAACACCAACCACAGCCTTCCAAGTCACCACCCACCATCCAAATCACCTCCTCTATGACTCCCAATCCATCACCCAACTCGGCCTCCGAGCCAAGCCTTTGGACCCTCACCACCAGCTCAAACCTAAGACCCTCTACTTCCTCCTCCACCTGCCCCCTCTCCCCGGTAGCCATCGCCCCTTGTCGCGTGTGCGCTCCGACCTTTGCTCGTCTGCCTCCGACCGCCTCGAGTGTCTTATGCTCTCTCGTCGATCGCTCTCCGACCTCCAATCCTTTCGGTTGGATCCCGATGGGATGTCGACTGCCTCTCGCCCTACTGGACCCGTGCAGATCAAGCTTCGAGTGCCGAGGGAGGAATTTGAGAGGCTGATGAAGGAAAGTAAGAGCAAGGTAGAGGCAGTGGAGAGGATTGTCGACTTGTGGAAAACGGGTGGCATGGGTAGTGGTCAAGCGCGTGAGGTGCGTTTTCTAGCCGTTCTCGATGATAAAATTCTAATAGCTTTTTGAATTTGCATATACAAACAAATTGGGTTGGGTTTAAGAAATCTTTTAAACTAACTCTAGTTAGGTTGATGACTCGAACAACTCTGAGTTCACAAATTAATCCACCGTACATGTTAGATAATCTGGGTTGGTCAACCGGTAAATATTTTGAGCTAGTTAGGTTGATGACCCAAACCAACTGTAATATTTCAACTCCAAAATTGAACCCGAAACCTTTATGATAGGTAATCTAGATTGATCATATTCTCCAATCATTTAAACACCCCTAAAGATTCATATTCTTTCCGCTTATTCTCTACTCTTCCAAATAAATTTTTTCCATTAAAAAAAATAATAATACACTTTATCAAGGAAAAGAAAAAAAAAAGTTTGAGTTGTAATTTTATTATTATTATTATTATTTTTTTTTTTTTTGGTATTTTAAAGTACTTTTTATATCTTAATTAAATTTCAAGACAATAGTTAATTTATTTTTTTTAGATTACATTAATTTAAAAATAATTTATAAAGCATGCGTATATATTTATATATAAAAGATTAAAGTAAATAAAAAATAATTTAAATAAATAAATAAATAAAAAAAAAGAGTGGGGGTGGGTATGAGTTTATATTTGACTTACAAAATAAATATATATTTATTGACTTTGATTATAAAATAATAAAAAACTTAATAAAAGGGTTTTAGTAAATAATAAATATAATTGAAAAAAAAAGTCAAAAGTAAATAAAGAACACAAAAATCTATAGTGCTTAGTTGGGGACACATCTTTTATAATTTAAAATATTTATTATTATTATTATTATTATTATTATTTCGGGAAATGAATAGGGAAAATGTTGACGAGGCAATAATATATTATTTTTTTTAAGACAATATAGTATGGAGAGCTTAAGTTCCACTTGATATATATATGTATATATATGAATAAATAGCATTTGTAAATTTATTTTTAAAAAATAAAATAATTAATCCTTTTGAAATATAAATTAATAATTGTTTCTTAAACCCTAAATATTTGCAGAAAAGAGTGAGCTTCGTGAAACAATGAAGAGGATGGTTCTGCACAATGGCAATGCATTGACCTTTCATTTTGGCTCTCTCTCTCTCTCTAATGTATAGAATGAGTTCGTGTATTCTCGTTCTAGGAATTGATCAATATGAATAGAATACGATTGATTTGATCTCAGTTTACGGCTGATAATTATTTGAGAAGCTTGTAATTATTAATTTGGACGGGCTATAGTTCATTAGTACAGTGTATTTCTAATAACTGAGTCATTGTGTTCGGGTGTGAGGACCCTTTGTCCCATGAACAGTTCAATGTACTTATTAGACCCTGAAATGTTGAGCACGACGTACTTCTCTCGAGATTTAAAATCGAACTTCTCTTCAAAAAGATAGAAATAATTCCGGTGAGGTCGATGTAAATTCAATTAATCAAATTTAAATATTATAATTAAATAGTTAGGAGTTTCAAAAATTAATTATTTTAACCCATAATTTTTCCAACTTCTTACCTGCACTCATTTATACACATCTTAGGCCTTAATCAAATGTCCACATTATCCCTGTTACTCCATTTATTTCATGCCTTATTAAAAGGCTATTGTAGACAATTTATTCTTTAAAATGGAGTACTATTAAAAAGTTAAAAAAACGACGAAATAATGGCTCGAGAGAAAAAAATATTTGAACGTTTTTTTTAATAAATAAATGTCTCAAATTCGAACCATGTATCTAAATTCAAACGATTTCTTCGACGTTATAAGTAGAAATTATTTAATATGACCAATCTTATATAATATTAATATTAAAATTTATTAAAAAAAAAGCAACATAAATTTAATATTTTTTTATAATTTAATTTCTAAACTCAATTTAAATTTATTTGGTTAAAAACTTCTCTTCAAATTTGCTAATACTTCTCCAAACTTTTTTTATAATCACTTTATTATAATTTTTTTAAATAAATTTATAAACCTAATTTTATTTTATTTTATATGGAATGGATTTTTTTTTCTAATATATATTTAAAGAAAAAAAAAATCAAAGACCGATCAAAAGTTTAGAAACCATGTAATTTTCCAAGACTTAGAAAAAAAAAAAAAAAAAAAAAAAAGCCAGTTGATCGAAATAACAAAAATCATTGCAGAAAATGAAGAAACTTAAGCTTTCATCAATGGAAACGAACAAAAATCAGTGCGAGAGAATAAGAAGAAGAAGAAGAAGATACAGTAAATTCACAATCACGATAAAGTTAATTAAACCGCGAAATCCTTTTATCCAACGGATTTAAACTCCCTCTTCGAATCACACAACAAATTACCATCAGAATCATAATCAATTTTGCCTGAAAATTCAAGCGGACGACACCGTTCGCCTCTGATAATCGTCTTCCTCCAAACCTCATCATCATAATCATCTCCACTCAAATCAAAACCTCCTCCTCCTCCTCCTCCTTCATCTTCATCCGCCGCCTCGACTTTCCGCCACGAAATCATCTTCGCGATGGAAATCGCTCGAGAACTGATGTTACTGTTAACCTTCGCCACAAAGTTCCTCGGCTGCAATAGGTTCGGTTTCTTCGATTTTCTCGAGGAAGTGCAGAGAAAAATCACGAGCGCGAAGATAGAGAGCACTGCGAAAGCGATGAGCGATGCTGAGGAAAATGGAAGATGATAAGAGTGATTCGAAAAGCTTGGGAACGGCTTGGCCATGGCGGACGGCAAAAACAGAGGAAAATGAGGGTTTGTTGAGTGAAGCGAATTGAGGGCAGGGCTTCTTATGCTCCTCTGAACCTATCCCACCGATTCGGTCGGCCCAAGCCGCATTTCATCCACTTTTTTATTTATTTATTTTGACTTTAATTTAATTTAAGTATATTTTAATTATATCATGACGAAGAAAATAAAAAATTTAAATCATATTAGTAATTAGAAAGTATAATTTCTATTTATTAATTTAAAAATATTTTATACATATTCATCGACATCCACATCCACATTATGCACGCGAGAATGGGATAAATCACACCAAATTTTTTTCAGAGGATTGAATAAACGATCGAACTAATACTTACGCCACTGATCAGCCAAAAATGGGCCCGATAACAATTTGACAACTACAACACTTCGAGCAATATATATTATCTTCAAATTTTATTCTCGATTTTATAGACATTATGGTGAAATTACAAATTTACCCTTCTATTTAAATTTTAATTTTATTAATTTCCTACCATTTACCAGCTATTTAAAAAAAATTATTAAATATGAGGTGAATTAGTTTATGAAAGCAATTTGAAACATTATTTGAAGAAGAGGTGTATCTATGGCAAGCCTAGACTTTATAATTTTGTCCAATCATGCAATTTATTTTTGTCACATGCGTTACATTATTACTATATTTGAGATGTGTATAAGTTAACCAAATTAATTGCAAAAACTACATAAAACAATAATTTAATATTGACGGTTACAATTAAATATGACACACGTTCCTTAAAACATAGCGTCTATTGCACATTATAGCTTATTTGTTTGCCATTATGTTCTCGACCTTAAACTTATATTAAAATTAATTAGCATTTAATTGATTGATTAACCTATTATATCATCATTTGATTATTAATATAGTTAATAAAGATTATATATATTCATAATTCAAAGTCGTAAATAAAACATCTTGAAAAAATATTTTAATTTTAATATTTGATAAAATTAAAATTATGACTTTAATAAGTTTTTATAACTTTTTGCATTATAAAAAATAATGATTATAGTGTAATAAAAACAAAACTAGAATGATAGGATGAATTGAGTGGAATTGAAGGCAGTGGAGTACGTGGCGAATGGTAAATGGAGGTGATGTAAAGTAGGCTGTCACCATAGTTTACCAGTTAAAAGTTGACTTTGACTATTTGACTTGGGTCAGTCAATTTGGCTGTTTGTAAAGTTTCATGCGACTTCAGACTTTTCACATTAAAAATATATATTTTCTTTTATATATATATCGATATTTTTTACTTTAATGAATTTTAAAATATATAGATTTGTGATTTTTTGGACATTGTATTTTTTAGAAAATAAATAGATAAACTAAAAAACACATAATTAACAATATTAACGATAATAACAGCTTAAATTAATAATTTAAATTTTAAAGAATAACAGAAACATTTAAATTTTTTAAAGTAAAATATTAAAACCAACTGACGGTATAGTTTTTGGTGGTTTACTAATTAAAATTTTATGTATATCTTAATTAGTTGGACTGTTGATGAATAATTTTTTTAATTAAAAAATTAAAAGAAAAAATGTCGTTATATATATTTTTACTTTAATTGCAATATCAAATATTTATTTAAAACATTTAATAAACTTCAAAATTTTAAATTTGTCGATCGCGTATGGTTGATATGTCATTAATGGTGTAATACGTATCTAATATTTTTAAGATGTTATGAGGGTCGTGTGATCATATATTCTATAACTATTTTTAAGGGATTTTCTAATAACGTTGTAATTATTTTGGTCTCGAGTTGTTTATAGTGTTTTCATAATCCTTTTTCGAGTTTTGAACTAATAATAACATGTGGGTCTACAGAAATTAAATGATTATGGGTAACACCAAATTTGAGTATGTCTGTATGTTTTTATTTTATTTTATATTCTATTATTAGAGTAGCAAGTTGTAATAATAATGGTTATAAATGAACAATAAATTAAAATACTTAGTTTGGAAAAAAAAAATTATAGGTTAAATTAATAAATTCATCCATTTTAAACTTTAATTTTTTTTTTAATAATATCTTTAAACTTTAAAAGAGTTTCAAAAATATCATGATAATTAGTTTTAAATGGAAGTCGTTAGTATCTATTTAAAAAATATCTTTAAATTTTTAATAATATTTAAGAAAAATATCACTTTTAAAAAATTTCCTTTAATACCCTTTTAATTTTTTTTTAAAAAATTCGAAAATATATTTACAGTTTCTGTATTTTATAGACATTAACAAATTTTACTTCTATTAAAAAAGTTATCAAAAAAATTATTACCATCCATTTTTAACCCAATTTTTTAAATTTTGAGAGTATTTTTAAAATAAAATATTAATTATTCCAATTCAAAAAAAAAAAATTTAAAAAGTTTAAGGGCTTAAAACTTTTTAAAAAATTCAAAGTATTTTGTTAGACAAAATAATAATAAAAAAAAAAGATATTTTTATTAATTTAGCAAAAAAATATATTATATAAACTAAAAACTCCAACCATAATTTTTTTTCCTCAAATCTATTATTATAGTAGCCAGTTGTAACAATAATATAGATTGTTATAAATGAGCAATAAATTAAAATAGTAAACATAAAAAAGAAAATGAATTAATTTAAAAAAAAAAAAAAAAAAAAAAAAAAAAAAAAAAAAAACAAGAAAGTCAAAAAAAACACCACATGCTCACATTTAGTGTGGTCTTGTCCCATAGAATTTAAGAACATAGGAACAGGATGAGTCTACTTGGGAATTTCATTATAATTAAATATTGGTATTATATTAAACTAACCAATTAATTAGTGAAAAGCAAACGACGTGGCTACCGATCCTACCGTTCAAGCATACATTGATCAATAATTTGTGGGTGTCTATGAATTGGGCTCGTCTTAAACCAACCAAAAATATATTGGGCCATACCTTAGGCCCATTTTGAGCGTATATTGGGCCATACCTTAGGCCCATTACTTTAAAATGATTTATTTTAAATTAGAATTTTTTTTTATAAATGGATTAAATAATAAAAATAAAATGAAATAAAAATGTTATTATAACAGCCCAGTCGACCGCTAGCCGATATTGTCCTCTTTAAATTTTTAAAACACGTCTACTAGAGAGAAGTTTTTACACTTTTATAAAAAATGTTTCGCTTTCGTGTCGGACGGACGTGAGATAATTTTTCATAAATAAAGAAATTTGAAGGGAAAAATAATTAGGTGGGGGATGAGCCCACCACATTTACAACACCCACATGCAATTCACTATCCAAACCCTTTCAATAATTCTCATTATATTTTTCTAATATATTTTTTAAAATATTTAATAATAAATTATCACAAATTCAATGTGTCCTAATTTTTCTCGTATTTTTTTAAAATTCAAAGAATAAATAAATAAATAAATAAAATAAAAAGGTGCAAAAAGACAAAATTGTCCTTCCCGTTCCCACTATTTGCAAGTACAGCCCAACGCTCACATTCTTCATTAAATCTCCTCTCTCTGCAAACACAATCCTCATTGGTTTCAGAGAGCTTTATACACCTGAAAATGGCGCCTTCCGCCGCCATTTTTCTCTCTCTTTTCCTTTCCTTCATACAAACCTCTCCGCCGATATCGGCCAGTCCGCTCGATCCCGACGCGGAGATAAATTGTGGCTCAACCACCCCTTGTTCCAACCCATCTGTTAGGCAATTGCAGCCATCGCCACCGCTACCACCACCACCGTTGCCGCCTCCGAGGTTTATTTACACGACGGGCGTTCCCAGTGACCTATACCAGAATGATGAAAAGAACCGTTGGTATTACTTCTCCGGCGCGGTCGGGAAGCCGCCAGCCATGGCGGCGCTGGTGGTGGTGGGCCTTGCCTGTGGAGCTTTGGATCTCATGGTGTTTGGTAAGTGGTAAAGGATGAATAGAAATATAGAGTAACTTAATGTATTAAGTTTTGGTATATATATATATATATATATATATATATTTGTTTTGTGATGTTATTTTAATTAATTTTCGAAAAACATTTTAAAAAGGGCAAAATGGTCAGATCCTATTAATACAAGAAATATAAAGAGTACAATCACTTTATTTTCATTTTTTGGCTGACTATAATAATTAATGATTATTCCAATATACAAAAAAAAAAAAAAAAAAAGACTTTAGTCATAAATATGAAATCCCCAAACATTAAGCTATTTACTTCAATATGAACTGGTGTGGCAATTTGATTAAAAATGTTGTCAAATTTCTCAACTGATTTCAAAATTGTGAGGAAGCTGTAATGGTAACCCTTGTTCGAGTCAATTGACTTCAATCTCCAATCACCGATGGGTTACTCGAGTCCAATGCTTTAATTGTCACACGACGCCACATTGCAGTGTCGGGATCGAACCTTAACTCCCATGTAGGCCAATAATGTAAATTTTGCTTCAGTGTTAGAACACGAGGCTTCCCGTTGAGGTGGACGGTCCTCACACGGACGAATTGCTCATGTTCTAGTTCCTGATCAACATAGAAAAGAATCACTGATAAGCTTCTTGATCAAAATGTGAAGAAATTGTACAAAAATGATAGCCTTACTCGTAAAAAAAATTACAATACAAAAAGGAAGGAGTTTAGTTCGAGGGTGGTTCGATGGATTGAAACTTAATCCGATGGTTGCAAGTGATGAAATTCTTGATTGCCTCAAGAGTCCCACTTTGTTTGAATTCAATATAACTCTCCAACCGCATCGGTTGGAGAGGGGAATGAAGCATTCCTAATAAGGGTGTAAAAACCTCTCTCTAACATACGCATTTTAAAATCCGTAAGGCTGGCGACAATATGTAGCGGGCCAAAGCAGACATGGAGAAGAGAACAAAACATTTCTTATAAAGGTGTGGGAACCTCTCCCTAACAAACGCGTTTTATAAACCATGAGGCTGGCGGCGATACGTAATGGCCAAAACAGACATGAAGAGGGGAACGAAACACTCCTTATAAGGGCGTGGAAACCTCTCCCTAACAGATGCGTTTTAAAAACCGTGAGGCTAGGGGCGATACGTAACGAGCCAAAAGCGGACAATATCTACTAATAGTGGGCTTGGACTGTTACATGCAACCTCCCCTCTCTTGAGGGCTCACACTCAAGCCTAAACCACCAAACCATGTCTATCTTCATCCTTCTAGCAAGATGAATAGAGTGAAAAAAGATAGCTAAATGGTATTGTTGAGCTTATTGCCATTTTGCCACCCAACAAATTAAGTCGATACCGATGCAACGTGTCACCGCTATGCTCTATCTAACAGGTGCTCAAAGAATATTCTATGTCCAACAATGATTGCAATGATTGGGAAGGGGCTGTGGCAGTCATTATCCATTGGATTCATTGGTATTTTTCAGTCAATTAATAGAATGAACTAAAGATAAACTAACCCCAGAGACCAAAATGAATTCAAACGAAGAAATCATACCTTAGTGACATTAACAAAAGTCTCTAAATCAGGAGTTAGCTTCCCATTTACTTCAACTATCCATTGAAGAGCATAAAGACCATATCTATGAACTGGACTCCCATGACACCACCTGGAAAAGAGACGAGGCCACACACGGAGCAAATATGCTTTTAAAATAATCACGACAATCAATATATAAAAGCTGACTCGGGTATTACGACCTAATTTGGAATCAGTACACCGTACCTTGCTACATACACACCATGACCTTCTTCAGGAAGAAATCCGAGAGCACGCACTGCGGGATGAGGATCTTGAACAATGCAACCGCACCAATTTATTACACGGGTTGTGCCATTCCCATCTCGTACATCCGTCCCAACAAGTAGATCAATTTCGTGCCCCTGAAATGCCATGGTAACCATATAAAATTTAGTAATATCTGTTCAAGCATAATATCATAAACGCTATTGGTCTCGACACTATTTCTCTTTCCCCACCCGACTCGGACGACCAGTTTATAAGAAACAGTGAAGGCATATCTTTTGGCTCACCTGCCGGAAAATAGTCATGTCAAGTTTTCCATCAGTGCTATTAATTCTGTCTAGTTCTTGGCAAGCATTTTCTATGTCATAGAAGCATGTTATTGGCTGTTTATTTATCGCCAAGACCATATCTCCTTGCTCTAGTAGATTTTCAGCCTTTGATCCAGCTAAACAACCTTTAACTCGTAAAACCTGCCGCCTGATTGGATCTTTCTTAACAAGAGCCTTGAATGAAGGTTAAGGAACAGTGAGATAGCAAACAAATCGCGATAATATAAACAATATTATCTATTGATAACAAATGCCAAAAGTAACCACCGAGCACTCGAGTTGTATAACATAATTCAGATTTCAGATCGAGAAAAATGGAGTATAGAGGGAGTTCATCACCACATTCAAAGTACATTGTGAGATCTCACATTGGTTGGAGAGGAGAACGAAATGCCCTTTATAAGGGTGTGGAAACCTTTCCCTAGCATATGCGTTTTAAAAACCTTGAAGGGAAGCCCGAAAGAGAAAGCCCAAAGAGGACAATATCTGCTAGCAATGGGCTTAGGCTGTTACAAATGGTATCAGAGCCAAACACTAAGTGACGTGCCAGCGAGGAGATTGAGCCCCAAAGGGGGGTGGACACGAGGCGGTGTGCCAGCAAGGACACTAAGCCCCGAAGAGGGTGGATTGGGGGTCCCACATTGATTGGAGAAGGGAACGAATGCCATGAGATCCCACATTAGTTGGGAAGGAGAACCAAACACTCTTTATAAGGGTGTGGAAACCTCTCCCTAGCAGACACGTTTTAAAAACCTTGAGGGGAAAGCCCAAAGAGGACAATATTGGTTAGCAGTAGGCTTGGGCCATTACATACATAATCCTGATTATTGTTGGAAGTACGATCTTTACGTTTAAGGATGGATATAAAGATATTAATTCATTGTAAATAAAAAATATGTCCCTAACTAAGTTCACTTGGAAAGATGTACATCCAGCATAATCACCATGCTTAGAAAGTTAAACTTGACCATACTAGAAGAATACCTGCACCCATTCATCGCTAAGTCCGAAACTTCTGGCCTTTGAGAGCAGAGTTGGATAAAGTTCAACTTCCAAAATTCTAACCAAGGGCATTGGCCTTTTCACTCCATTTATTAGAAGAGGAGGTCCATTTGCCCCAGAAAGAATTTTGTCAAGGACTTGGCTGATGGTGTATATAGGAATACCTCTTACAAACTGATGATCTTCTGACGAGCTGCAACCGAACTTGAGCTGCATACGTGATCCAAGGTGTAAGCCACGTTCAACGACAAAGTTTGGTTTAGAGGAGAAACTTACTAACCTGAGTAGAAAAACTTCCCCAAATAGCTTGGACCCTCCCATGCTCATCTGTGAGCACTCCCGAAAAAGTACTACCAAAATCTGACATAAAATTATAATCATAAGACATCTTGATGTTATAATTGATGGTTTACTACTTACGTCGTAAAAGCTTCATTTACCAGTGTCGAGCTCAATTACTTCCATATTAGTAGCTCTGTATCGCGGAGAATCAGCAGAGCCAATATTTAATGCAGCACAAGGATTGGTTACAATTGATTTTCTGGAAGTTGCTTGCAGACTTCTACTTAATCCAACGAGATAGACTGAATCACCACGCCGTAATGCAGGCTCTGTTCAGGAAGAGTAAAGAGTTTCTTACTTGGTAAAAATAAAATTAAACAAAAGACAAACTATTGTAAAACACAGTCAATGAACAGAATGGAAATGGAGCTTTTTCATCTGACGCAGAATGTCCAGGCCACCTATTCGTTTTTTGTTCCTTTACTTATCGTTCAAGATATCTATGCCGACTGTTTACGGTTGGTGTTGGGTTACGTCTTACAATGTTCATGATCTCCTAGAATCCATCTCCAAAGAAGCTCTTGTGGCTGACTAACGACATGATTTTATGGACGCGTTGGCGTGAGAGAAATGGAAGGATTTCCAAAGATACAGTCTCACTTTTGATAGTTTTATGGATTTGGTTGTCTTTAATGCAAGTTATTGGTGTAAATCTAAAAACCCTTTTAACAATAATAATCTTCCATTTTTAAGTTCTAACAGGGGATCTTTCATGTAGTTCACCTTTTGGTGTGTTTACACACAAAAAAACTTCGTGATAACATTAGGTAGTCAAAGAAAGAAAACAATACCGGGAAGTAATTTTGCAGCCTGAACTGCCGAGGCACCAACAGATCCAAGAGAAGAGGGGTCATATGCAACAAGAGCATAGTTATGAACAGGATGCAAGAAGACCACCTGCAAGAAAATAAGTGAAAATGGAGAGCTATTTTGAAGTACGGTAAAAGAATCACAGTTCGTGATTGTTGGCATAATTGACATAGACTACAAAATATTTACCTCCCCTGGAATCTCTATCGGAAAGGCGGCAAAAGATAGCATGATATCACAAGATGATATCGCAACGGTATTCTTGTCCACGGCAACAAGTCCCATGCTGTGAGAGTGGTATATTATAACACCTGTCCCAAAAAAATGTTGTGAATGAACACCATCAAGCATACATGATGGTGGCACATGAACCTGCAGGGTGATGAAAAAATCATTTTGTTTTAAGACAACGAATGTTTATTTAACCGAACACGATATACAATGAACGAAGGAAAACCTAAATGGAGAAAGTAAAAAAAAAAACGAGGGTCATAAGATGAATGCTTCATCATTACATACAAGTATTGCAATATTACCTACCTTTGGTGATGCATTGCATCTCTCGTACATCATTTCATTTCACCAAAAATTTCTTTATTCAGAAAAAGCATTGCAATATTACCTCAAACATCACAAGAGTGGGCTCTATAATATGTTCAGGAAATGAAGCATTAGCTGCAACAGCTGCCACTGTTCCCCCTTGATAGTCGCGTAAAACTGCAGTTTGCGTAGCTGTTGCATCTTCCAAGATGGTCTCTTGAGTTTCGAGAAAAGAACTGTCAGCAATGTTTCCATCAGTCAATCGATCATCTTCCACTCTTCGTTTCTTAGTTCCAGCATCAGATCTATCTTGAGAACGTGCCTCCTCTGACACGTGTTCAAAATTGGTTTCCATACTAACTACGCCATCAATTATTTCAGGGTTGTTCACTTGATGCACATGTCTTATATGAGAAGAATCATCATTGAGTAAAACTGATTGGTTCATATAACCTTCTCCCACATTAGTCATTGGAGAAGACTGCAAATGAACGTGAGGTTGAATAGCCGGCTTGGCTATCCACAAACCAGTACTATCATCACGAACATATATTTGAGGAGGGGCGTACCATTCATGATTATCGACGGTGACTAGGACAGACTGCGGGTATCAAAAGAGGAAATAACAAATTGATCAGAATTCCAGAAGGAGAACAGTATGCATTAATGCATAAGAAAAGAATCAAAGGTTCTTTAAATATAAACTTGACAATGCAAAGGTGAACTTAAAATAAGAGAATTCATCTATGAAGAAGCAGCAACAACAAAGAGGACCTTATAATTTTACATAGAAATTGGAACAATGAGGCTTTTTAGTTATTCATCTTTGATTATTTTTCCTATACAAGAAGCTGGGCTTTCAATACAAGAACATACAAACATGACAATGAACTAAAAGAAAGACTTCAACACAAAAAGATGAGGCCTAAGTAATAACTACAAGAAAATTCATGTGTATGCCCATTTTCCTTTTTTGTTTGACTGGCTTGCTAGACTCTTGTGTATTCACTCATTTCTATCTTAATGAAAGATGCTCCATCTTATAATTACCTACCTTTCTTCGATGACGATCTGTATAGCTTATATATTCCAATGGAACTCGAGTACCCCTTGACAATTTGGATAACACTGAGACTAGATCCCCAATTCTTAAAATTTCTTCACCAGCAAACTTCTTAATGATAGCATGACGAGGAACTCCTGCTCTAAACAGCATATACCTGCAATGTAGAAGGTATGCAAACCTCTTAAATAAAGAAATATTTCAAATGGAAGGTCAAGTTCTTCCAGATCAAACCTGTGTGATTTACGGAATAATGAAAGGGAATAAAACGAGGGAAATAAGTATGTTGAAGAAAGAGAACAGAGTTCTAAGAGCATACAGAAAAATAAGTTCTAAGAACATAAAAAAACATTCACAAGAAGTACTCTAGTCCCTTCCTAAAAGCTTGTGATTTCAGAACGATCATATGAAGCAAACAGCCTAAGCACTAAACTGTTTTGTTTGAGAAGTCAAGAAATGAAAATTGACTCCACAAAAAAGAGTCTAATGCTCAAAAGTACAAAAACTAGAAATAAAGGATGAAATTATCTCAGGTGTAGACACGACTCAAAAGTAAATTTTCTTCCTTCGTTACAGCTACTGGCTCCATTTCCATGACTCTTTGGAGAACCACATAACTTGGAAGAAAATCCTTCAACAGCTCCCAAAAAACAAGCCAATCTTTTTTGGAGAACCTCACCGGAAAATTAAGTAACTTTCTCCCTCCAGAAAGTGACCAAACACAGCACCTAAAGTACCACCCAGAAGGAAACCTTTGTTTTCAACAGTCGAATTGTACCATTACAATCTCTGATATGCTTGAGGAAGTGCATAGGTACAGGAAGATGCAAAAGGTCAACAAGGATCTTTCTAACCACCGCAAATAGGCTAAGGAAAGGGGGGTTGATGATTTGCTCTTCATATTTTCAACAAAAAAATATATGTCCTCTTCTATCCAAATGCAAAAGTCAATAGAATTGACACTACAACTCCTTATTTCCATCACTCACAGGAAAATAAGATGAAAAATAAAGGAAAGCCAAATGAATGAACTTATCTTAATACCCAAATTTGAACTTGATGATTGAAAGAAACGTGGTATGGTCATATGACTAGGATAAATTACTACCAACTCTAGCTATGAGAAAGCACTCAACTAAAAATAACATAACAACCAATATAAGATCACAACAGACGTACCCTGGTTCTGTAACATAGACAAGACCACATTTAAAACGGAAGTTTCTGGCCTGCATTGATGAAAAGCTAAACGAAGTTATTGTGCTATTCAAGAGGCAGAATCATTAAAAGCTATATACCAAGGGAAAAAGTAGAGATAACCAGTTAATAATGGTAAAGAGAACCTATAAAGCAAGCTAAGCATGGCTTTGGTTCAAGAAACAGTCGACACAAGCCTAAATAAGCTAAACAATGAACTTTTGAAGCAAACATGAGCTTGAATATACTGGCCATGCAAGTATACAATGCTTTAAATAGAAATAGTCGAGGAGAACGATGGAGTGCCAACATTAGATATGTGAATAGACACTTTTTGTATCATACACAAACTGCAGTATCCACTCACCTGCTGGTATGAAAGGGGATGTATCACTGCACCGCTTACTTCTAAAAAGTAATCAGGAGTTATGGAATGTAGATCTTGTACCTGAAGTTTACATCATAAGCAGATCAAGCTCAATAGCACATTGAATAAAAAACAAAGTGGAAATATTTTAGTAACGTTATCCGATAAAACATGAACGGATGAAAATATAAAAGTGACAAGTAAATTGTCATGCAAGAAAATCAGCTCATTTGATTTTTCATCACATTGGAGACTCCTTATTTCATAAAACAAATGAATGACCATAAGTGCTGCTACACCATTGATAGAGCCTGTTCGGAATTATTATCAGGAATCGCCTTTTTAAATGTTCGGGTAAATTCTTTAAGAGAAAATAAACAAAGATAAAGAAAACGCCTCACCACTAGGTGTACTGTAAAAGATGTGCCACCCCTTTCAACTTGCAAATCAATTGTTTGTTTCACACTGTCATCGAGTAGAGTCTCCATTTTCAGGAACTGAGTAATTACCTGTACCATTTTTTAACAAAAGAAATTTTCATTGTAAAAAAATAATTTACATGGCAGATTGAACAAGGAATCTAGTCAACCAAAAACCGAAACCAATTTTAATATTTTGATAAGAAACTATTGTATTAAGGAAGAAACTCTATAGATACAAAACAAGCACAGACACAAAAGATGATTATTAGTCAAAGTCAAACCCAAGTCCAACCTTGGGACATAACACTAATATTCTTGACCAAACAGTCCATCAGTAAAACTCTTTAGTGCCCAAATGCGCCTGCTCTCAAATCGTAAAAGGGTCCTTGTTACTTATTTCTCAACAAAAAAAATAAAGACGAGGTTATCGATGTCTTTGTCAATAGACAAGGAAGGAGAAATGAACGTAAGGAGTCGGACTTCCACAGTAAAAGGCATAGATCAAAGGAATAAATAATTGAAGTCTTCGAATTAAAGATTCTTCTTACTTCTCCATTCACGCAAACAAGCACATCACCTGGCTCCAAAAGTTTATGGGCAGGGCCACCTGGCACCTGCAACAATGTCAAAATAAATGGTAGGTTAATATAAAGCCTAATTTTTTTTTCGAAAACAACTATTGAGCAACGAATAGATACATGAGGGAAACAAGAAAAAAAATTTTCATTGGTTAAGGAAAAGAAACATGATGAGCGTATGATTCTAATGGGGGAAAATAAAATACCCCAATTAATACAAATATCATTGTAATATAAGTCAAATCGTAACTTGAAATTGAAAGACAAAATAAATATTATTACCACAGAGTCTACAACTAGCATTCCAGTTTCACTGGGTGGAGAAGCCAGGCGGACCATCTAAACAAGGTAGTCATACAAACAAGAAAAGCTTTAGTTCATTTCGAAAAGAAAAAAAAAATCTGGAAAGAACGAGAGGCTTGAGCACGAATTAAACCTGCTCTGTTTCACTTTGGAGGCCAAGCCGACGTATCTCATCAAATCCTTTGTGGAGAAAGGTCGCCTACATCCAGAAAAAAGGCAAAATGAGAATTTGTGAACAACATGTGAGAGTAATACTTCTCACATGCACAGCAGTAATTAATAAAATACAGTCACACCAGAATCCCTTGAGAGTCAGAGCAGGGTTTTTTTATATAGGAACAACTAAACCACTAGTATCTTGAATGAGGAAAGTGAAAAAAACCTTCCAAGCAAACTTAAAGCGGCCAGCAGAGGGAAGGAAAACTTTGAACTTGAATTTTATAAGGATTGTTTCGATAACAAACCTGAAGCGTACCACGGGGAATGGAAACTGCTTCCCATTTATTGTCATAAGAATCCCTGCCCTTCTGAAGAAATGTCAATGCCCTAACAACCTGCATTAGTAACAAAATTTCAATATAAACGTAGTCGTAAGGAAATGGATCCAAACCTGAAAAGCTGCACACCATCTGAGCCACCAATTTATAAAGGACATACTCTTTCCAAAGGTAAGAAAAATGCTGATGCACTTGAGGACTTGCTTCCAGCATTCAATGCCACTGCCCTGCCTTGCCAATCAATTACTGGGGAACCACTAGATCCACCTTTAGTTCCAGATGCAGCCTGAAATAAAATGCAACTCAGGAGATTAAACAAAGCATGAATCATTTTACAACTTAAAACAAATAAGTAGGCATCCAAAGAAATATAGACATGTACATAGGATATAGGCACAAAACTAATATGACGATACAAGACTGCTTAAGGAATAAGACACGTCAATGGCTGAAGTAGCAAAAGAAAGAAACTTTTTTTAAAAATGCATGTGTTACGAAATCAAACTTTTTTCATTTCAAGTTCCAAGCCTTTTTAAATGGTCAAATAACTTCCCTTTGTTTGTATCTTTTATTCTTCGTTTCTGTTCTATTGTTGGAAGTTCTTTCGAACTCTCTTCATATCTTTTCAGTTTATGAACTAATTTTTTTATTTTAGGATGGGGAGTATGAAACTTGGAGGATTATTACCCAAAATCTACAAGAGGAAGAAATTATTTTGACAGCTTAAGTAGGTTAGGATCAGCCCTACCCTATGCCTAATCCCCCACCCATTCTTCGTTTTTTTTTTTTTCATGTCGTAAATTTAATTCTCATCAGTTATAGCAAAAGACAGAAGAAAGAAACATTGACACACGAAAAGTTAAATCACTCACTTGCATGTAGAATGTGTTGAAATCATTATATCCATCTCTGCAACAAACGTAAAAATAATCGTTATGCTACAAAAACGAAACAAAAAATATTTAATTGGCCTGACAAACAGCAGGCCAGGTCGCAGACAAGTAACAGAAAAACTATAACAAAGTATGAAGTCATGATGATTACTTGTTCCATTACTACATCTAACTTTGTTGCATTAATAATAATCTAAACAAAATGGGGAAAAAAAAGTAGGAAAAAGAATAAAACTCACTGTGAACAAACGCAAAAAGAAAACAAGAGTAAGGAAAAAATAAATAAAACAAAACTCACGTAGTTGTGTTGTTGTCAAAAATAAAATCAAATGTATGTTGAATGTATGTTTATTTTTTATTTTCTATAAACAACTTGAAAATAGAAGTATTTTATCTACTGCAAATTCTTTAATATAAAATGCTAAATAGGAATGCATAATACCTAGACCATAACTCAATGTTCATTTGAAGTAAAAATAATAACCTGAAAAAATAATTTATGAAAAAGACAAGGAAACATGCATAACCTACTTCTTATAGTGAGGAGCCTCCCGATCCAGTCGAGCAAGGGTACCAGCTAAGATAGAAACCTGTAAAATCATTAAATAAGAGTTCATGTATGTGTAGGAATGCAGTTAAGCTAAAAGTGTTCATGTATGTGTCAGAAAATACTCAACACGTTTCTAGCCCCATTGGAGTTTGAATCTACAAATTGATTTTTGGGCTTGGTAGGAATGCAGGGGATGCTAACTTGAGTGAAGTAATCTAACAAGTCCACTGTCTCAAAATATATATATTGCCTTTCTATTTGGCATTTAAGCTAAAAGTCCTACAAAGTCTCATACTAAAAAATAATGGATGAAACTTTTTTTGCAATATATGCCAGTACTTCAACATAGTTCATCATTTAGCAATAGGAAAAATAATGCAAGGACTGGACTAAACAATTTTTTTTTTCTTTTCTTTTCTATTCTCCTTTTTTTTCCTTTTTCCTTTTAAGAAACAAGGATAAATCAATGATATTGTACCTTCTCGCCACTATCATTACCAACAACTCTGATTTCGAGTCCAACACTAGCAGCCTCTGGAGCCAGGGGAATCTCGTCGTAGTTAAGAAATTGTATTGCCCCAGGATCATAACGAAAGAAGCCAAAATCATGGACCTAATAAAGATGATAGTAACGTGCAAAATATTAGTGGTCACTCCTATCTCATCATAAATAAATAAAAAACTTTAAGAAAAACAAAGCTATAAAACTGCAAAACAGAAAGTTAAACAATATGTTAAATAATTGTTTTTTTTTTTACTCAATGACAGAATAAAATGTTCATAACCCATGCTTTTTTTTTGCTACGAAGAACAGACACTTTGGGCTTTCCCTTTCAGGCTTTCCCTCAAGGCTTTTAAAACGTGTCTGCTAGGGGAAGGTTTCCACACCCTTATAAGTGGTGTTTTGTTCTCCTCCCCAACCAATGTGGGACATCACAATTCTTAACAAATGTCTGAACTTCCAGCCAAAATCAAAGCATTTTTTTCACAAGTCCGTCGTAATGGCTTCAGTATTAAACCAATTGGTTGGCTATACGCCATTTATATGAAGGATAGTAGCAAGTATTTTTAAATCAAGAAACAGATAGACTGACCGGATCTCTGTATATAGGTCGTACAGGAACTTCTTCCCTGTTCACAAACATAGCCTCTGCTACTACGGGTCCTAAAAACAAAAAATACAAGAAGAAATTTTAAAATAGAAGGCCAAATCTGTAAGATTCATACAATTATAAGTGACACAGAACAATAACAGATTCATACAATGTATACTTCTGCTACTAGATGGACAACAATTAGTAAACCCAAGAGAAAAGGGCATCCCTGATGGCTGATTCTTGCTTTGAAATTTAAACACACCGCATTGTGCAGCATTTATCTTGATTCAGATACCCAAATTTATAGGGGGCAGCAATTATCCATACAATGTAAAACAATCACGCCCATCAAACAGTTGATAGACTTCATTTACCTTCTGATACCGATTATATGTAAAACCGAGCTTATTTCAGATGCTCAACAATGTCTAGAAAGCAGAATTGAACTTCTACTCCATATTCAGCAAGAAAATGAAATATCTGAAATCAAGGTAAAAAAATACCTGGCTTAACAACATGTCGATTGGTGAGGATAATCCCACGGCGCTTATCGACCACAAAGCCAGTGGCATAGCTCGCACCAGCGGATTCAGTGTCGAAGGCCCGACAAGCCGTGGTGCGCAACACGACCACTGCAGGAACAACCTTGCTGAGGGCTTTCCGCCAGTCATCAGCTGTGGCCAAATTCTCGCGGAAAGGCGGGTCGATCTCCATGCAGAGCTCGTCCTTGGTGGTTGAGTCAATCCCAATTGCCGCCGATTCCGACCCCAAGCTTTCTGAAGCATCGGCCATTGAAATAAATTACTGTAAACGACTATGAATACTGCGAGGAATTGAGAAACGAGGGTGAAAATGGGAAGATAGAGAATTTAGGGTTTGATCTGAAATGGGTTTTAGAGAGGATTGAAGATGAGTCAAAATTCAGTCCATTATTTCGCCTCAACGATTAAGGATTGTCTATTGGGAAGAACCAAGAACTCTGTGCTGGTTGGTCATTGCTTCAAGATCTTCAACTTTTTTATTTATTTATTTATTTTTATTTTATTTTTTGGTATACAGAAATGAATAATAGAAAACTAAAATTTCGGAAAAAGACAAATGGGAGCTGACGTGGCAATGCTTGACAAGCTGGAATTACGTGGCAAAACAGCACTTCTATTCCTTTCTTTTTTGATTTAGGTGTGATTAATGGACGGGGGATGTACTAAGAAAATGTTGGCCCCTAGCCATTTTTAGCCCTTTTGTGTAGGAACCGCTTATCTTCTCTTCCACGGATACTAAACTACGAAATTTTAAACATATTTTTATAGTTTGAAATATTTCATTTTAACCCTCGAACTTAGAAATTGTTTCAAAAATTTTTTAGAAAGACTTTATTAATGTAAATTGCGTGAAATTCATTAGGTCATTGTGTTGCGATAAACATGCAAAGGCCAAACTTTCGAAGATTGTAGGATGACTTCAAAAAAGTTACGGACTAGTCTTACCTAATATTGGAATTGGGAAACTAAAATAGGGTGGTTTCATGATATCCAAATATCGACAATTTTACAATGTTCATGATCCACGTATATTGTTATATATACAAGATGTATGCACGTGAACAAACTAGCTACATCACGAGCAAAGTTGAATAATTTTTAGCCCCATGTGCACGAAAACAACAAAAATCCAACTGGTTCGAGATTCAATTTCCAAACAAAACCTCTATATCACCCTACTCGCAATGAATCCATTTCAACAACTAAAGGAAAAAGGAAAAAACAAAGCACTATTTGATCAAATAAATAATGCTTTTGCTAAAACGAATTTTCTAAATGAATGAATGATGAATTGATCGGTTGACACACTAAATACACAAATGAATGACCATTGTGCAAGAGTGAAGTTGTTTTACCGAGAGAAAAAATGCGAAGCTGTGCTCGAGACTCCCGAGCTTGGTGGCTTCTGTAGTTAAAAGATAAGATGATGATGATGAAGAGGCGGCCATTATGATTTTTGGCAGCGATTGAGGAATGAGCTGTTTTTGGTGATCTCCGACAACGGCTTGTCTGTGAATCTCATCAGGTTGTAAGTAAATGCTCCGGCAATAGCTCCGATCAACGGCCCAACCATGTAAACCCATAATCCTTTGAACTGTCCCTTCACTATCGCAGGTCCAATGGTCCTAGCTGGATTCATGGAAGCTCCTGAAATCGGCCTATGTTTTGTTTTCAGAAATAATCACCAAAAAAAAAAAAAAAAAAAAAAAAAAAAAAAAAAGTGTGTGAGACAACTTTTTAAATGGTATAGAAAATTTTGCAAGGATTGGGTTAAGAATCCCTGCAATGAATTCGTGGGAATTCAATCTCTTGGAGAAGCATTTCCCATTTAAATTCATTTCCTTTAAACATCTTAATAGAAATAAAATAATATATCATACCAAATTCTCTAAATCATGAACAATTATGTGTGTCTATATATATATAACTAAAATAGGAGAAAAAAACAAATGGATATTCTCGATATTTAGTGTTCATGGAACACCATCGTTTAGAGTAAAAAATGGATATTCTTGATATTTAGTACTTTTGAAATTTTTAAAATTTTTAGTGTTGGAATTATATCAACAGTAAAATGAAGTTTAGAGTTACCCAGCCACGAAGACATTCAACAGAACAGTCATTCCAACAACAATTCCCGCCAATTCTCCAACCTGTTAAAGAAAATATAGATGAATACAGTGCTTATTTTTACAATATTATCAACCCATCAACCTCAATAATCTAAAATAAATTAGAATTTTTTTAAAAAAAATTCTGTTGAACAAAAGTTCTCAAACTACTTAAAAAAAAAAGTTTAAAATGTAAAATTAAGGATATTTTAAAATGTATCCTGCCCATAAAAACATTTTTTTAATAAAGTTTTTTTTTTACAAACAAAATAATTAATAATCAATCAAATCCATAATGAACAATTTTGAAACAAAAGAAGTATTTAAAACCCCCAAAAAAGGTATTTATGGCCATTTAATAATCGCCTTATTTTTAGTTTTTATATTCTTAGAAAGAAAAAAAAAAAAAAAAAGAAAAAAAAAAAAGAAAGATTGAAAGAAGGAACCTTGGATCCACACTCTATTTTTCCTTTTTTCAATGGGTTTCCAAAATCCCAGCCAAAATTTCAAAAAGAAAAAAGTATTTAAAAAGTTATAACTACAGATCTTAATTTGTTCTATTAACCTACAAATCTTAATTTGTTCTATTAAGCTACAAATCTTAATTTGTTCTATTAAGCTACAAATCTTAATTTGTTCTATTAAGCTTTTGGATGACTTACAGCTCTGTGATCAGTGGAGACACCAGAGACGACTAACAGCAAGAGGAAGGTGATGATGATTTCAAGGACGAAAGATTGGACATCGGATCCTGCCGGCACTGTCCCAAAGAAGGCTTCCGGGGTCACTTCAAACAATAGGTCCAGTGTGGTGCTTGCAAGAAGGGACCCTGCTACTTGAGCTCCTATGTATATCGGAACCTGAAATATGTAATCAAAGAAAATATAATTCGGCTATAATATTCATAATTGCGTTTCGTGCCAAAAATAAATTGTCTATTTGGAGTTGAAATTTCTTTAAGTTTATCATGAGATGATGGTAACAGAAGAGAGAGACCTGACAAAAGGGGAAGCGACGAAAAATGGCGAATGTGATGGTAACAGAAGGGTTGAAGTGCGCTCCAGAGATGTGTCCCAACGAATACACCATAACCATCACAATCAATCCCCAAACCACGCAGATTCCCGGGAACGTCACTGATCCGTAAATTTTGTTCACCACCACCGCTCCACATCCGGTGAAGATCACGAAGTACGTTCCAATCACCTCCGCAATAACCTGCCACAAATTTTTCCGAGAAACAAACACATTTCATACACTTGATTGATCAGATCCATGTACCGCATTTTCCGGAAAAACAAACAGGTTTTACTGCAAAACAAACAATTTTTATACAATTTATTGATTCATGTGCCGCATTTGGGGAGAAACTAACGAGTTTTATACAGTCGATTGATTTGCGAGCCAGATTTTTCAGAGAAATAAACAAGTTCCTAACAGTCGATTAGTTCATTTGGCAGAATTTGCAGAGAACCAAACAATAAACTTAAAAGTTGATTGATTCAAGTGCCAGATTTCGCGGAGAAACTAACAATAAACTTAAAAGTTGATTGATTCAAGTGCCAGATTTTGCAGAGAAACTAACACATTTTATACAGTCGATTGATGCATGTACCAGATTTTCCAAAGAATCAAACAAGCTTCATACTCTCGATAACCTAATATCTGCATTTCGATAGGAACCAACACAGTTATCGTAGTCGATTCATCCATATGCCAGATTTTCCGGAGAATAAAACAAGTTATCACACACGAGAGATAACGTGCAGCACTTTCCAGATAAACAAACACGTTGTATCAAACAATCAATTGATTGGCGCGCAGAAGAGAGAAATAACAGAGGCAGTTGAAGCGGTACCTTTTGGATGATAGCAACCCAAGACGATGGACGGAGACGCGCGACGCAGGTTCCGAGAGTGCCTTCCTCGAGCTTTGAAATTTCTTCCTCTTGGATTCCGTCGGTCTTCGTCGCCATTGATTCTCAGATGCCGATAGAAGAAACAACGCTTTCGATCGGAACGATATCACGAATTTTCACTATGAGCTCTCCGATCAGTTTCCCTTTCTGTACTTCCTTCTTTTCAGGAAGGCCTTGTTCGTTATGGTTTCACTAGACAAAACTACGAGCTTTCTCACAATTCCTTGCGACTTATTTGACTCTATTTATATAATTTATAATATATTATATTATACGAATTTACTTAATAAAAAAAAATAAATAAAACCGTTATTGCATAAATACATTAATCTTTATAAATTCCTTAATTAACGAGATTAATATTTCAAAAAATAATCGTATCACAGACTCTTATATAATAGAGCTCAACTTTTGACTTACATGAGCGATAATAAACAGATTATTACGATACAATTATAATAATTACAAACAAAGAGAGAATAATCAACTTATTTATGATGATTATATCTGTCGACCCGATTATATATCTATAGCAATTGTTATCCGTAAGGTTCATGAAAATCGATCGAGCTTAGTTCATTAATTTTATAACATTAAAATTTATAATTCACAGGTCCGTGAAAACTTCATATTAATTTGTATTAACACTAAAAAAATAATTTAACTGAAAAGATCGAATTAATATTTAATATAGAAAAATATATTTAATAGGAAGTTTTTAAATTAATATTCCATAAAAAATGTAATTATTGTTTTCAACAAATTAAATATTAAAATAATAATACATAAAATTTATATTCAACGTAGGTGGAATATTTCATTTAAATATTTTTTTAATAGACGTGTTTTAAAACTGTGAAGCTAACATCGGCCAAAACTATATTTATTATAAAATGTATAATATATTAATTAAAATTTATTTTTCTTATTTTTTTAAGATGTAAAATATCGGGTAGGAGAGCAAATCGTGTTGGACTACGCGTATTTTACGTCAGTTGAATTATGTATTAAAATTTAATAATCTAGTAAATAAAAAAAGAGTCGAAAAAAGAAAAAAAAAAAAGTTGAAATACCTGCGATGGGAGAAACTGTAGGGATCAAGAACATGTCACTTGGGCAATTAGAAAGCTATGCCCTAACTTGAGCAAGAATCGGTTGGGCGCAACGATTTCGAAGAACAAGGAGACGGCAACAAGTGGTTCGGATCCCAATAATTTAGGGAAATTTGGGGATTATTAAAGGCGGAAGAAAAATGGAAGAGGAGGAGAAGAGATTTGGCCTAATCGAGATTATTCCAAAACCTAATCCAATCAAATCAAATCAACGCTCCAGAAGAAATGGCAGACAATGGCGTAGACTCAGCCGAGTGCGAGAGGATCTTCAAGCGATTCGATGCGAACGGCGACGGGCAGATCTCGGCGACGGAGCTCGGCGACGCATTGAACGGAATCGGAGTGAGCTCTGAAGATGCGAAGAGGATGATGGACGCCATTGATAAAGATGGCGATGGCTTCATTTCGTTCCAAGAATTCTTCGAGTTTGCCAAGGATAATCGCGCTTTGATGAAGGATTTTGCCAAAGCCTTTTAGAATTCTTTTTTTTTTTTTTTTTTTTTTTTCTTTTTTCTTTTTCTTTTTTTCTTTTATGGCTACAATGAAGAATTAATATCACATAAAATCATACTAAATATGTTTTTATTTATTTCTCTTTATTATGAAAAAATAAAAAAATTATTTTACTTTTAAGACCCGAACATCTAATTTTACGCTGGCTCTAATATTCAAGGAGATGCGATCACAGAAAGTATCTTACATAAATACGAGAATTTCAAGACTCGAGTCTCCTGTCTTATTCAATTTCTTCATCGTCTTTATTTACTTTTACCATGTTTAGTTATCGATATAAACATGTGTCTCTTTATTTATTTTTTTATTTACTTTTACCATGTTTAGTTATCGATATAAACATGTGTCTCTTTATTTATTTTTTATTTACTTTTACCGTGTTTAGTTATCGATATAAATATGTGTCTCTTTGTTTATTTTTTTATTTACTTTTACCATGTTTAGTTATCGATATAAACATGTGTCTCTTTATTTATTTTTTTACCTGTTCAATTATAAAAGTTAAATATTTTAATACAATTCCACACCCAATCATAATGCAAATGGGAAATATGGTAAGCAAATAAATATCATTAGGAGTGGAACTTGGGAGAGATTTCATATTTTATTTCAATTACATTCTATATCTCACTTATAAAAACTCTCTAATTTTTAAGAACATTTAAGAAATATTTTTGCTCGGGTGTTTTCTCATATTTAAGAGCTTCCACATTAGTTGGAGAGGAGAACGACCCATAACACGTTGTAAGGAGACTAATGATTATATATAATGGGTTAAAACGGCCAACGGCTATACGTAACGGACTAAAACAGATAATAATCTCCCTCAGGCGTGGAAACCTCTCTCTGTTAACGGTGGATTTGAACAGTTACAAATGGTATCACAATCAGTCGTAGGTGGACTTGAACAGTTACAAATGGTATCACAACCAGTCGTAGCGAGTACGAGGCTCAATCACCAGATTGGTTGGAGAGGAAAACGAAGCATTCTTAGTGTGGATTGAGCGTGGAATCAACAAACAAATTAAGTTATTTTACACAACTTGCATATCTACAAAAGATAAGAACTCTATAAACTTGAGTTAAAATACATTCAGTGGGGAAAAGAAAAAAAAAAAAAAAGTGTTCATAGTGGCCTGCCACAAGAGTGTTCAAAAAACAATAAAAAGTACAAATCATTCCTAAAATAGTCACTCAAATTCACTATAAAACACTAAGTTCTATGGCTTCTTCAAGAACCAAGTGGGGGATTTTGTTGAAATGTTCCCCGAGTATATCAGCAGCATTCAGCTCGTGGAAGGCGAAAATTTCGCTCCTGACAGCGTTATGCAGTTCAAATATAGCCTCGGTAAGAGACTAGCCTCGGTAAGAGACTATCTACCTTATTTAAAAGTTGGGGATTATTAGGAGTGAGTCCCACATTAGTTAATTTAGTGTTTAGTGGAAGATCATGGGTTTATAAGTGAGGAATACTATCTCCGTTGGCAGGAGACCTTTTGGGGAAGCCCAAAGCAAAGCCGTGAGAGCATATGCTCAAAGTGAATAATATCATAACATTGTGGAGAGTCGTGATCCCTAACATGGCATCAGAGCCTTGCCCTAAACTTAACCACAAAAAATTGTGAGACTCGAAGGTGTAGTCAAAAGTGACTAAAGTGTCGAACAAAAGGTGCACTTTGTTCGAGGGCTCTAGAGAAAAGAGTCAAGCCTCGATTAAGGGGAGGCTATTTGAGATCTCCATAAGCCTCAGGGGAGGTTTATAGTGTACTTTGTTCGAGGGGAGGATTGTTGAGGATTATTGGGAGTGAGTCCCACATTGATTAATTTAGTGGAAGATCATGGGTTTATAAGTGAGGAATACTATCTCCATTGGCACGAGGCCCCGTGGACAATATCATAACATTGTGGAGAGTCATGATTTCTAACATCGGGTTTCTTTTCCTTCAATATGTACGAACGAACAAACAGGAGGTCAATGATAATGTGGCAGCACCAGAAGACTACATGGAACAGATTGTCAAGGTTTCAGAAGGCGTTGATGCTTACTTATCCAAGAACTAATACCCTAAAACAATCAACTGAGCTAAAATCTTGGCTTGTTCTTAAATAAGAAATTATGCATCACATATTAAAATCGACTCTCATGAGCGGTATCATTAGTTCGTTCTTGAAAAAGACGTCTTTCTTCTTCCTATCTTATCCGAATATCGGGACAAAAAATTATATTTTTACAACACGGTTGATTGCTTCGAGATAAACTTCAAAGAATATCACGACGTTGTACCACATATCCCGTCATGATACGTAAACAGAGACATAGAAATAGTGACTTGATCCGACGTTGTACCACATATCCCGTCATGATACGTAAACAGAGACATAGAAATAGTGACTTGATCCAAAACTAAATTTGTATGGTTGCAACGACATGTATAGAGGGTCAGGGCATATTTACGATAGCTAACAAAGGTGCGTTGTGACATGATTCGAAAGTGGATTTGTCAAACAGTGAGATTTGGGTTATAGGCTCAAGCTACTTGATTTCTTAAGTCGGGTTAGACTCGTTGAATGAGTAGCTAGCTTCAAATCTATAACGGTACGCTTGGATTCAATCAAAAGTTACAATTCCACACGCACTTGTCCTACATTGGTTGGAAACCTTCTCCCAGTAGACGCGTTTTAAAGCGTTGAGGAGAAGCCCGAAAAAGAAAGCCCGAAGAGAACAATATATCTACTAGCGGTGGGTTTGGATCGTTAGTATTGTAAGCAAATAAACATCTTTACGAGTGGAACTCCATCACTCAATAGTGCCCATAAAATTCCAACAACAAAAACAAAAGTTATTTCAAACAAATTCCATCTCCTACTTATAAACGTTAAAAAATATAAAAAATACTTTCATATTGGTTGGAAAAAGGAATGAACCATAACTTATAAGTGCATGGAAACCTCTTCCTAACAGGCGCATTTTAAAACCGTGAGGCTGACGACTATACTTAACGGAGCTAAAGTTGACAATATCTATTAGCGGTGAGCTTGGTCTAACAAATGGTATCAAAACCAGTCATCGAGTGATGTGAGGACGCTGGGTCTCCAAGAGGATGGATTGAGAGATCCCACGTTAGAGAGTGTAAAAACCTCTCCCTTGGTTGGAGAGGGGAATGAAGCATAACCCTGATAAGGGTATGGAAACCTCTCCCTAACAGGCGAGTTTTAAAACCGTGAGGCTAATGACTATACTTACCGGGTTAAAGCAGACAATATATATTAGCAGTGGGCTTGGACGGTTACAAATGGTATCAAAACCAGTCATTGGGCAGTGTGCTAGGGAGGACGTTGGGTCTCCAAGGGGTAGATGTTGAGGATTGTTGGGAATTCCAAGACTCAGTCTCCCATGGTATCAATATATATTAACGATATATATACGAGACTCAGTCTCCCATGGTATCAATATCTTAGAAATGGTATCAATATACATTAACGATCACAAGAAGTATCTTATACTGATACGAGAATTCCAAGACTCAGTCTCCCATGTTCAATTATCGTATATCTTTACTTATTTTTACCTATTCTGCAATCGATATAGCTCTGTTTCTTCCTTCATTTACTTTTACAAGTTAAACTTAAAATATTTCTTCGTCCGTCTTTATTTACTTTTATAAGTTCGGTTCAGATACAACCTGTTCAGTTACATAGATACAACCTGTTCATCTTTACTTACTTTTACAAGATCGGTTCAGATGCTTAAAATCAAAATAAAAAAAATATTTCGTATATTTAAAAAATTAAAAAGGTATTTAGTAGAATGAGGAATGGATACCAACATTTAGTTGCTTAAAGAGTTTTGCTACCCATTACAAATTATATTTATATCATAGTGAAACAAAGAAGGTTCAAACAACAGTTTAATATTTTAATACAATTCCACACCCAATCATACCACAAATGGGAAATATTGTAAGCAAATAAACATCTTTTATCAATAGTCATGTCCAATAAAAACAAAACTTATTTCATATTTTATTTCAAACAAATTTAATATCTCACTCAACTTTAAAAATATAAAAAAATACTCACTCTCGTGTACGGCCTGCAAGAATATGGGGTCCCCACATTGGAGAGGGTGGAAACCTTTCTCGTAGGTTTGGGCTGTTACAAATGATATAAGAACCTGTCATTAATCGGGACTCAATCTCTACATTGGAGAGTGTGAAAACCTTTTAGTAGTGGGCTGGGGTGTTACAAATGGTATAAGTACCGGTCTCAGAGCAGAGCTCGAGACCGACTGCATCTAACCCATTTGCAACTTGGGGCTGATGAAGATGACCTCTACAACTAGTATGTCATTTAGGTTCCAACCCCATTTATGTTTAGACTCAGTAGTATGATATTACTTGTTTAACTGCTTCTTATGTATGGATGTGCTTTTGGTTGGACATTCCTAAATCCAGTCCCACGTTAATTTAGTGGAAGATGATGGGTTTATAAGTGAGGAATACGCCCAAAGCAAAGCCATAAGAGTTTATGTTTAAGGTGGACAATATCATTGTGGAGAGTCGTGATTCCTAACAAAAGAAAGGAGTTGGGGTTCGGTGTGCCGGCGAGAACGTTGGGTCTCCAATAAGACTCAATCCCCACATTGGAGAGTGTGCAAGCCTCTCTCTCTCAGCGGTGAACTTGGACAGTTACAAATGGTATCACAACCAGTCATCAAGTAGAGTGTCAACGAGGATGTTGGGTCCCCAATAGAATTCGATCATCACATTGGAGAATGTGGAAACCTTTCCCTTATTCGGAGAGGACACGAAGGCATGAAACATCACTTACAAGTTGAAACAAACAAACAAATTAGGTTATTTTACACAAGTTGCAGATCAAAAACAGATAAGAACTCTATAAACTTGATTTAATATACAGTCGGTGGGGAAAAAAGTGATCATCGTGACATGCCACAAGAGTGTTAAAAAATGATAAAAAGTTAGCCAAATTATTGAGTGGTAGTTCAAATCATTCCTCAAATGGTCACTCAAATTCACTATAAAACACTTCAATTAGCCTCAATGTTGTCACCTCAAAACAAAATGAGCCAAACTGATAGCATTTGGACAAAGCTTCCTCTGAAGTCTTCACCAGAGAAGTACTATGGCTTCTTCAGGAACCATATGGGGGATATGGTCAATCTGTTACCTCAGTATTTCAGCAGCATTCAGCTTGTGGAAGGTGCAAATTTCTCTCCTGACTGCATTATACAGTTCAAATACAGCCTCGGTAAGAGACTATCTACTATCTACGTTATCGTTTAGTTTCATTTTAGTTTCTATTTTGATCTCGAAACTTTTAAAAACATAACGGAATTTCTTTTCTTTGAATATGAACGAACGAACAAACAGGAGGTGGATCATTATCAGCAAAAGTAAAGATCAAAGCTGTGGATGATGCGAAGAAATTGTTGGCTTATAATGTTATTGAAGGAGATGTTCTAAAGCATTACAAAGTGTTTGAAGTAAGAATGGAAGTTGTTAATGGAGGGACAAGCAAAGGAGGAGGTGGGAGCTTTGCAAAATGGAGCGTTGTGTTTGAAAAGGCAAATGAAAACGTGGCAGCACCAGAAGACTACCTGGAATGGTTTGTCAAGATTTCCAAAGGCGTTGATGCTTACTTTTACAAGAACTAAAACCCTAAAACAATCAAGTGAGCTAAGCTCTTAGGCTGTGTGTCAACTTGTTTTGTTGTTAAATAAAGAGTATGCACTGATGCATATCATGTTAAACGGATTCATGTTGGTTTGATAGCCAGTAGTTAAACAAATAGGTAGCATACTCATATCGCGAGTAAGGTCATCGGGTGTTGAATCCAAATTTCAAATCCTGGACAAGTAACACTAAATTTTTAGGACTTGATAACACTAAAACAAACCGAAAATGATGAGAGGATAAAGCTAACGATGAACTGAAAAGGTTTTAATTACTGTCCTTACAAAAGTTCAGTTATTTTACTTATTGAACAAATTTCCAAAGTTTTTAAATATCTAAGACATGCAAGTAAAATGAATAGTGATCGATAGATACGAAGGGGAGGGTATAGAATGGAACTAGATGGATGCTTACATTAGTGGTTGAGGTGACAAGGGAGAATGTCGTAGTCACAATCTGGAACATGCATGAAGTGATCGATTTTTTCTCGTGAGTTAATTTAGGAAGAGAGATAGATAGGGCAACTACCTTTCGGGCCCTACCCAACCTATCTCGACTAACACCCCAGAACCATGAATTTGGAATAGTTAAATCTCTCCCGGATTCTATGAACCTAACTCATATCCTATCAAGTATTTTGGATTCTCTTCTATCCTCTTAGTAGCTTTCTTTTACAAACGGTTCACCTCAGTCGCTCTCCGTCCCTATGAATGGAAAGATGCCTAACTTTTTATTCTCTTCCTTTTTCTCGTGAGCTAATTGAGTAAAAAACCATATAGTTTAGGGATGAACAAGGAACTATATTCTCTTTATCGTTCGACGGTAGGAATAGGTGGAAGTGAGACCCGAAACAGGGAAGGAGCATTGAACCGCTGCTAGCTTGCATAATGAGTGAGCCGGGAGGGAGGAAAAGTGTGATATCCCACATTGGTTGGGGAGAAGAACGAACCGACATGTAATGGGGAAGCCCATAAAAGAAAGCCTAAAAAACCTTGAGGGGAAGTCCGGAAGGGAAAACCCAAAGAAGATAATATCTGCTTGCTGTATGCTTGGGCCGTTACAAAAAGCTAGCTCACACTTCAGCATTATTTTGAATAAATGATCAAGAAATTCGTCTTCACCTTCAAAATTGTGCAGGACTCTATATCTCGACCGACGCCGAACCAACTACTTTTGGGGCCCTACCCAACCTATCTCGTCCAACACCCCTCTCCCGAGATCTACGAACCTAACTCATTAGGGATTAGGGATTCTCTTTTATCCTCTTAATAGCTTTCTTTTACAAACAGTCTACCTCAGTCACTCTCCAAGATGCCTAACTTTTTTTTTATGCTACCAAAGATTAATAAGAACCATTGAAACTAAAGTTGGGAGATTCTAAGAGCTTCCATATAAACTCTCCAATTTGGCTTCTCATAAATCCATATTTTCATTACAAAATGGCTAAGTTTCCCAAGTCTCTGTTGATGTTAAAGTACAGTCTCTGCTGAGAAATTCTATGGTTTATTGAAAGAGATTGTTCGTTCTTGAAAGAGACGTCTTTTTTCTTCCTATCTTACTCAAATATCGGGACAACAAATCGTATTTTTGCAACACTGTTGATTGCATCGAGATAAACTTTAAAGAATATCACGATTTTGTACCACATATCCCATCATGATATGTAAATAGAGACGAAATAATGACTCGATCCAAAACTAAATTTGTATGGTTGCAACGACGTGTATAAAGGCATGTTGTCCTAGGTCGGGGCGTACTTACGATACCTAACAAAGGTGCTGTAACAGTCCGAGCCCACCGCTAGTAGATATTGTTTGTTTTGGCCTGTTACGTATCGTCGTCGGCCTCACGGTTTTAAAACGCGCTACTAGGGAGAGGTTTCCACGCCCTTATAAAAAATGATTTGTTCCCCTCTCCAATTAATGTGGGACCTCACAATTCACCCTCTTAGGGGCCAGTGTCCTTGATGTCTGGCTCTGATACCACTTGTAACAACCCAAGCCCACTGTTAGTAGATATTGTCCATTTTAGCCTGTTACGTATTGTTGTTAGCCTTACGATTTTAAAACGCTTCTACTAGGAAGAGTTTTCCACACCCTTATAAAGAATGCTTCGTTCCCCTCTCCATATTTCAGAGCTCCAGTTGGTTGGAGAAGGGAACGAAGCATAACCTTTATAAGGGTGTGGAAACCTCTCCCGAGTAGACTCATTTTAAACCCGTGAAGCTGACGACTATACGTAACGGGTTTTTGTTAGCGGTGAACTTGGGCTATTACAAATGGTATCACAACCAAGTCATCGAGGCAGTGTGCTAGTAAAAATGTTGGGTCCTCAAGGGAAGTGGATTGGTATAAGAACCAAGTCATCGGGGCAGCGGACCAACGAAGACGTTAGGTCCCCAAGAGGGGTGGATTGAGAGATCCTACATTAGTCATCGCGACAATATACCAACGAGGATGTTGGGTCCCTAAGGGGGTGGATTGAGAGATCTCACATTAGAGTTGGATTAGTATCAGAACCAAGTCATGGGGGCAGTAGACCAGCGAGGACATTAAGTCCCTAAGAAGGGTACATTGAGAGATCCTACATTAGTCATCGCGACAGTGTGTCAACGAGAACATTGGATCCCTAAGGGGGTGGATTGAGAGATCCCACATTAGAGTCGAATTGGTATTAGAACCAAGTCATTGGGGCAGTGGTCAGCGAGGAGATTGGGTCCCCAAGAGGGTGGATTGAGAGATGCCACATTAGTTATCGAGGCAGTATGCCAACAAGGACATTGAGTCTCGAAAAGGGTGGATTAAAAGATCCCATATTAAAGAGTGAAGACCTTTTTTGTTGGAGGGAACGAAACATTCCTTATAAGGATGTGAAAACTACTCCCTGACAGACACACTTTAAAATTGTGAGGCTGTCTCTATTATAAACAAACAAACATTTCAGGGAGGTAATGTTGATTGGATTGAGCTAACAAACAAACAAATTACATTATTTTACACAACTTGCAGATCTACGACAGATAAGAACACTATAAACTTGATTTAAAATACATTCAGTGGCAAAAAAAAGTGTTCATCATGACCTGCCACAACAGTGTTAAAAAATGTTAAAAAGTTGGCCAAATTATTGAGTGGCAGTTCAAATCATTCCTAAAATAATCACCCAAATTCACTATAAAACACTTCTATTAGCCTCAAGTTGTTGTCACCTCAAAACAAAATGAGCCAAACTGATAGCATTTGGGCAAAGTTTCCAGTGAAGTCTCCACCTGACAAGTTCTATGGCTTCTACAGGAACCATGTGGGGGATTTGATCGATCTGTTCCCTCAGTATTTCAGCAGCATTCAGTTTGTGGAAGGCGAAAAGTACTCTCCCGACAGCGTTATACGGTTCAATTACCGCTTCGGTAAGAAACTATCTACGTTATTATTTAGTTTCTATTTTAGCCTCGAAACTTTTAAAAACATAACGGGTTCTCTTCTTTGAATATGAACGAACGAACGAACGAACGAACAGGCAGTCAATTATTATCAGCAAATATAAAGATCAGAGCTGTGGATGATGTGAAGAAATCGTTGGTTTATAAAGTTATTGAAGGAGATATTCTAAAGCATTACAAAGTGTTTGAATTAAGAATTGAAGCTGTTAATGGAGGGATAAGCAAAGGAGGAGGTGGGAGCTTTGCAAAATGGAGCATTGTGTTTGAAAAGGCAAATGAAAATGTGGGAGCGCCACAAGGCTACCTGGAATGGTTTGTTGAGGTTTCCAAAGGCGTTGATGCTTACTTATCCAAGAACAAGAACTAAAACTCTAAAACAATCAAGTGAGCTAAACTCTTGGCTATGTATCAACTTGGTTTGTTCTTAAATAAGAAATTATGCATGAACTATTAAAACATCGTATCTTTACAACGTTGTTGATTCTATCGAGATAAACTTCAAAAAATATCACAATATTGTACCACATATCTCATCTTGATATGTAAATAGAGACGTACAAGTAGTGACTCGATCCAAAACTAAATTCGTATGGTTGCAACGACATGGATGAAGGCATGTTGTTCGTAGGTTGCGGGCACACTTACGATAGCTAACAAAGGTGTTGTAATAGTCCAAACCCAACGCTAGTAGATATTGTCCGCTTTGGCTTGTTACATCTCGTCGTTAGCCTCACGATTTTAAAATGCGTATACTAAAGAGAGATTTCCACACCCTTGTAAGGAATGTTTCGTTTCCCTCTCCAACTAATGTGGGATCTCACAATCCTCCCCCTTAGGGGACCAGCGTCCTTATTGGCACAACGCCTGATGTCTGGCTTTGATACCATCTGTAACAGCCCAAGTCCACTACTAGTAGATATTGCCTGTTTTGGCTCGTTACGTATCGGCGTCAGCCTGACGGTCTTAAAACGCGTCTACTAGGGAGAGGTTTTCACACCCTTATAGGGAATGCTTCATTCCCCTCTCTAACCAGTGGGATCTCACAATCCACCCTGAGGATAGTATCCTAGCTGACACAACGCTCGATGTCTTGCTTTGATATCATTTGTAACAGCCCAAGTCCACTACGGGTAAATATTGTCCGTTTCGGCTCGTTACGTATCACTGTCAGCCTCACGGTTTTAAAACACGTCTACTAGGGAGAGGTTTCTACACCCTTGTAAGAAATGCTTTGTTCCCCTCTCCAACCAATGTGGGATCTCACAATCCTCCCCCTTAAGGGCCAGCATCCTTGTTGGCACAACACCCGATGTATGGCTCTGATACCATCTGTAACAGCTCGAGTCCACCGCTAGTAGATATTACCCGCTTTGGCTTGAGTCCACCGCTTTGGCTCATTATAGGGAATGCTTCGTTCCCCTCTCCAACCAGTGGGATCTCACAATCCACCCCCTTTAGGGGCCAACATCCTCGTTGGCACAACACCCGATGTCTTGCTTAGATACCATTTGTAACAGCCCAAGTCCACCCCTGGTAGATATTGTCCGTTTTGGCTCGTTATGTATCGCCGTCAACCTCAAAATTTTAAAATTCTTCAAATCTAGAACGGACAAAATTTTAACATTTTAAAACAACTCCACCCACACTCATACCACAGAATGGGAAATATGGTAAGCAAATAAACATCTTTTAAGAGTGCGAACTCCATTACTCAACAGTGCCCATAACCATCCAACGACAAAAACAAAAGTGATTTCATATTCTATTTCAAACACATTCTATCTCACTTACAAATTTTAAAAAATACTCTTGCTATTATGTGTTTCTTATATTTTAGAGCTCCCACTTTAGTTCGAGAGGGATGAAGCATAGCCCTCACAAAGATGTGGAAACCTCTCCCGAGCAACTTGTTTTAAAATCGTGAAGCTGACGGGTATACGTAACAGGCTAAAACAGACAATATCTGTTAGCGGTGGACTTGGGTTGTTACAAATGGTATAAGAACCTGTCATTGGTCGGTGTGCCCGCGAGAACGTTGGGTCTCCAAGAGGGCTCAATCCCCACATTGGAGAATGTGGAAACCTCTCTTTGTTGGTGGTGGACTTAGACGGTTACATATAGTATCACAATCAGTCATCGAGCGTGTGCTAGCGAGGATGCTGGGTCCCAAGGAGACTCAATCCCCACATTGGAGAGTGTGGAAACCTCTCTCTGCTAGTAGTGGATTTGAACTGTTACAAATGGTATCACAACCTGTCATCGGGCAGTGTGCTCGTGAGAACGCTTGGTTCACAAGGGGCTCAATCCCTACATTTGAAGAGTGTGGAAACCTCTCTCTGTTAATGGTGGACTTGGACTGTTACAAATGGTATCAGAACCCGCGTCGGGCGGTGTGCCCCGCGGGAATGCTGAGTCCCCAAGGGGGCTCAATCCCCACATTGGAGAGTGTGGAAACCTCTCTCTGTTAGCGGTGGACTTGAACTATTACAAATGGTATCACAACCCGTCATTGGACGGTGTGCCCCCGAGAATGCTTGGTTCACAAGGGGGCTCAATCCCCACATTTGGAGAGTGTGGAAACCTCTCTCTGTTAGCGGTAGACTTGGACTGTTACAAATGGTATCAGAATCCGTCATCAAGCAGTGTGCCCAGAAGAACGTTGGGTCCCCAAGGGGGCTCAATCCCCACATTGGAGAGTGTGGAAACCTCTCTCTGTTAGCGGTGGACTTGGAAGGTCACAAATGGTATCACAATCAATCATCAAGCGGTGTGCCAACAAGGACGCCAGGTCCCCAAGAGGGCTCAATCACTACATTGGAGAGTGTGGAAACTGTTAAATAAAAGCCTGCGGTTTTTTAGCTTTTACACGTTTTTACTTAGTTGGTTGAATATTTTCTTTTGACTATTTGACATACACATACACGTGAAATAGATTACCATTTTTTTAGGGGTCATTTGGAAGGAAGTGGCACAGATTTAGTTGACCAGTTTGGGCCATTTTTAGGGTAGAGGTTCCTCCTCCGCCTGAGAAGTTCTATGGCTTCATCAGGAACCATATGGTGGATTTGGTCCATATTTTCCCCGAGTATTACAGCAGCATTCAGCTTGTGAAAGGCGAAAGTTTCTCTCCCGACAGCGTTATACAGTTCAAATACCGTTTCGGTTAGAGACTATCTACGTTACCGTTTAGTTTCATTTTAGTTTCTATTTTAGTCTCGAAATTTTTTAAAATATAATGGGATTTCTTTTCCTTGAATACGAACGAAAAGTATGTTTTTCTCGAAACTTTCTCTTTCGGGCTTCCTCTCATGGTTTTTAAACTGCGTCTGGTAGGGAAAAGTATGTTTTTAAACTGTGTCTGGTAGGGAAAAGTATGTTTTTAAACTGCGTCTGGTTGGGATTCTCTTCTATCCTCTTAATAGCTTTCTTTTACAAAGCGCTTTCCGTCTTATGAAAAGGAAGATGCCTAACTTTTTTTTTTTTTTTTTTTTTTTTTTATGCTTTAAGAACAAGAGAAACTAAAGATGAAGAATCGGGAGTGGTCACATCTGAGATTCCACATTCGTTGGAGAGGAAAACAAATCATTCTTTACAAGAGTGTGGAAAACCTCTCCCTAACCGATGTGTTTTAAAATCGTGAGGCTAACGACGATACGTAATGGGTCAAAATGGACAATATCGGTTAGTGGTGGGCTTGGGTTGTTACAAATGGTATCAAAGCCAGACATCAGGCAGTGTGCCAATGAGGACACTAGCCCAAGGGGGTGGAGCGTGAGATGCCACATCAGTTGGAGAGGAGAACAAAACATTCTTTATAAAGATATGGAAAACCTCTTCCTAACAGACACATTTTTAAACCGTGAGACTGACAATAATACGTAACATGCCAAAGTGGATAATATCTATTAGTGGTAGCTAGGGCTGTTGTTGGGAGGGAGTCGCACATTGGCTAATTGAGGGAATGATCATGTGTTTATAAATAAACTTCATTGGTACGAGGCCTTTTGGGAAAATCCTGAGCAAAACCATAAGAGCTTATGCTCAAAGTGGACAATATCATACCATTGTGGAGAGTCGTAATTTCTAACGTGGCATCAGAGACATGCCCTTAATTTAGCCATGTCAATGGAATCCTCATGTATCGAACAAAGGGTGTACTTTGTTCGAGAACTCCAAAGTAGGCTTTGCTCGAGGACTACATAGGCCAAATTCCGTGTAAAAGGTTCCCTGTAAATTCTCGAACTTGGGTTCTCATAAATCCATATTTTGAAGAGAAAATGGCTCACATTTCCAAAGTCTCTACTGATGTTAAAATAAATTCTTCAGCTGAGAAATTCTATGATTTCTTTAGGCACAAAAAGCACCTTTTGCCTCAAATTTTCTCTCAGCACTTTCAAAGCCTTCAATTCCTTGAAGGAAAGGACTTCAATCCTGGCTCCCTCATGCACTGGTCTTATGACGTTGGTAATTTCCTTTTTTATTTTTTATTTTTAAAAATTAAGCTTATAAATACTAATTCTACTCGTCATTTTATTAGACGGGCCGGCAAAAGTGAACGCGAAAGTGGTCGATGTAGATGAAAAAAACAATTCGATCACGTACGAAGCTGTTGAAGGAGACATACTGAACCAATATAAGTTATTCAGGTCGAAGTTTCGAGCCATCAACGACGGACAAAACGGAGGCGCCACCGTGAATTGGTCGATCGAGTACGAGAAGGCCAACGAGAACATCCCTCCCCCAAAAACTTACCTGGATTTTTCTTCTAAGATCTCAACTGGAGTTGATGCTTACCTTGCTGTCCACTGATAAACCAGGCCTTTGGTGTGTGCTATGTTGAATAAAGGGAGCAATTGTTGGTCACACTCATTGCTCTTCCCCATGTCTATGCATATATCTATGTATTGTTGTGCATGTTTCCTTTCACCTTCCAGAAATGTTTGAAGTTTTTAGTTGAATTTCAAGAATAAAAATAAGTTTTATTAATTATAGTCTCGTTCGAAATCTCACATCAATTTGAGAGAAACGAGTGCTAGTAAGGATGCTCAGTCTCAAAGAGATTCTGAAATCCCACTTTAGATCAAGAGAGGAACGAGTGGCAACAAGACACTGGGTCCCAAAGGAGGTGAATTGTGAGGTCCCACGTTCATTCGAGAATGAAACGAAACATTATGAGATCTTACATCTGTACGACTAATCAATTAAAAATTTTAGATAATATTTTAAAAAATAAAATATTTACTAAATAATAATTCTTTTTTTTTTTTTTTGTGAGACTTCAATTTCATAATAATTACTATAGATATAAATTTATTGCTAGGTGCCTAGAAAATACCTGAATTTAAATAAAAATCATTTTTAATATTTTTATATTTTTTAAACTTTTTAAACTTTTATTTTTTTTTACGAGGTATTAAATATTTTGTAAATATCATTAAAATTTTATAATTTATACGTATTTTGTATAATTTAGTATAAATTTATTAAATTTTTTATAATTTTAAAATTTATTGAATCAATTTTTTCGGAAACAGCATTAATTTAATTCACGCGGGAAAAAGGTCACAATCAAGTGCGCTCAGGACCACGGAAACTTGATTTTGAAAAGGGCAGCCAATGACCTGCCCGGCCTGCCACTTAATTTGTGAACAATGTCTTGTGGATCTCACCCTCCAATGTGACGTGGCATAATTTTAATGGTTGTGGATCAACTTTGAGTCTAAATCATTTAAATAAATAAAAAAAACCTATCAAATAAATATATAATAATAAGTGGTAAACTTAATGCCCTAATTTTTGTGACTCTTATTATGCGGTTTCGTTGGGTTGGTTCGTGATTTGATTTTATCGGTTATTTGAATTTTATTTATCTCTCGAACATATTAGTTAATACGTTGAATTATTATTTGATATCAATTAATATAAATTTTTTACGCATTCATTTCTTAAGATCTAAATACTCGATCTGCTATCTCGAAGATTTCCGTGGAAGCTAACGCAGTTAATGAGACAATGTTCCCAGTAATTCAGCTACTAGAACGTTGTACCTATAAATAAATAAAATTAACCCATAATTCAATTTAGAGGGTGGATTGAGAGATCCCACGTCAGTGTGAAAACTTCTCCGTTCGTTGGAGAGGGAAACGAGTATTACTTATAAATTTGTGAAAACTTTTCCCTAACAAAGTTTTCAAGTTTAATACTACATTAAATCTTCGTACAATAAAAAAGACTAAGCAAGACAACGACACGGTACACGGTATTCTTCAACTTGTAGAATCAAACAAATTTCCAAAGTTAATAAATATCCGAGTAAATTTCCAAAGAGAGATAGATGGAGGATCTACCTTTGGGGCCCTACTGTCAGGAATCACGACTCTCCACGATAGTATGATATTGTCCACTTTGAAAAGCATAAGCTCTTATAACTTTGTTTTGGGCTTCATCAGAAGACCTCATATCAATAAAGATAGTATTCATCACTTATAAACTCATGATCTTTCACTAAATTAACCAATGTGGGACTCACTCCCAATAATCCAAACACGTTTGGAATTAGGAATGTCCAACCAAAAGCACATCCATAAGAACCAGTTAAACAAGTAATATCATACTACTGAGTCTAAATATAAATGGGGTTGGAACCTTAATGACAAACTAGTTGTAGAGGTCATCTTCATCAGCCCCACCAGCTGAAGTTGCAAATGGGTCAGATACAGTCGGTCCCGAGCTCTGCTCTGAGACCAGTACTTATACCCAACCCACTGCTAAAAGGTTTCCACACTCTCTAATGTGGGAATTGAGCCCCGACTGATGACAGGTTCTTATACCATTTGTAACAGTTCAAACCTACGAGAAAGGTTTCCACACTCTCCAATGTGGGGACTCCATATTCTTGCAGGCCGTACACAAGAATGCGTTTTTTTTTTTTTTTTTTTTATTTTTAAAGTTGAGTGAGATATTGAATTTGTTTGAAATAAAATATAAAATAAGTTGTGTTTCCATTGGACTGTCATGGGCACTATTGATAAAAGATGTTTATTTGCTTAACACGTACCCAACTTATCTCGACGAGTACTCTAAAATAGCAAATTTGGAATAGTTAAATCTCTCCCGAGTTCTACGAACACGAGAACCGAGATTCTCTTCTATCCTCTTAATAGCTTTCTTTTACAAAAATGGAAAGATGCCTAACTTTTTTTATATTTTTTTTATGCTACAAAAGATTATAAGAACCATAGAAACTAAAGATGAAGAATTTGAAGTGGTCACATAAACAAGTTGCGAGATTCTAAGAGCTTCCATATAAGCTCTCCAATTTGGCTTCTCCAAAATGCATATTTTCATTACAAAATGGCTCAAATTTCCCAAGTCTCTGCTGATGTTAAAATACAATCTTCAGCTGACAAATTCTATGCTTTCTTTAGGCACAAAATGCACCATTTGCCTCAAATATTCTCTAAGAATCTCCACAGCTTTGAGTTCCTTGAAGGAAATGACTTCACTCCTGGCTCCCTCATGCACTGGTCTTACGACATTGGTACGACTTCGTTCGATTTTGTGTTTTTGTTTTTGAAAATTAAGCTTATAAATACTCGTTTGTTTCTTCGTTCGGTTAGTTGGGCCGGCTAAAATGAAGGCAAAAGTGGCCGATGTTGATGAAGAAAACAAGTCGATCACGTACGAAGCTGTTGAAGGAGACATATTGAGCCAATACACCTTATTAAGGTCGAAGTTCCGAGCCTACGACGACGTAGAAAACGGAGGTGCCATCGTGAATTGGTCGTTCGAGTTCGAGAAAGCCAACGAGAACATCCCGTCCCCTGAAGCTTACCTGGAATTTGTTTCTAAGATCTCAATTGGACTTGATGCTTACCTTGCTGTTAACTGATGAACAACAAGGCCATTGGCATTGTGCTATGAATAAAGGGAGCCATTGTTGATTGCTTCCCCATCTCTATGTATCTCTATTTATTGTTATGCATTTTACTTTGACTTTCCATAAATATTTGACTTTTTAGTTGAAGTCTAAGAACAAAAACATGTTTTTAGCGATTATGGTCTTGTTTAATAACTATTTGACTTTCGATTTTTGAAAATTAAATTTAAAAGCGTTCGATACTACTTTTTACATTTTTTTTTCTTTAAAAAAACAAAACAATCGTATTTTAAGACGGGGTGAATTGCGCCCGTTTGAAATGCGGGTTGCGGATCATATTTAGGATTTAGGATTTTAGAAATAAATTTAGAAAAATGATTTAGGGATTTTAGGAATAAATGAACCGGTATAAATATCTCTCCATCCTACTTAGTTGATTATCACAAGAAATCACAATCACAGTAGTTTCTACAGAGTGTTTTGTAAATCTCTTCTTGATTGATTTTAATAAAGTGTGCGAGTGTTTCCCACATAAAGTTGTGTTCAACAGACCCCATATCGATTCGAGAGGGGAATGAGCGGCATTGAGGACGCTAGACTACAAAAGGGGTGAATTGTGAGATCCCATGTCGGTTAGAGAGAAGAACGGAACATTTTTTTTATAAGGGTGTGGAAACTTCTACCCGAAAAGGTGGATTGTGAGATCCCACGTCCATTGGATAAGGAAACGAAACAATGAAAACCTCTTCCTAGAAAATTGCTTCACACACGACCACATTTAATAATATTTTGTTGTGAAATTTCAATTTCATAATAATTACTATTAAATACAGATATAAATTTATTGCTTAAGTGCCTGGAAAATATCTCAATTAAAAAAAAAAAAAAAAAACTTATGATTTAAAAAATATTACAAAATTACCATATAAGTAGTTTTTAATATTTGGTGAATATCATACAAATTTATAATTTATAAGTATTTTATATAATTTAGCATAAATTTATTAAATTTTCTATACTGCATTAATTTTAAAATTTATTGAAGCAATTTTTTCGAAAAAGGAGAAAATAAAAACTTTCCGAAATAGCATTAATTTAATTCACGCGGGAAAAAGGTCACAATCAGGTGCACTCAGGACCACGGAAACTTGATTTTGAAAAGGGCAGCTCAATGACCTGCCCGGCCTGCCACTTACTTAATTTGTGACCAATGTCTTGCGGATCTCACTCTCGCAACGTGGCAGAATTTTAATGGTTGTGGATCAACGTTGAGTCTAAATCATTGTAGAAAAAAAAAAATAATAATAAACCTATTAAATAAATATATAATAATAAGTGGTAAATTTAATGCCATAATTTTTGTGGCTCCAATATTCTAAAGTTTGGTTGGATTGGTTCGTAATTTAATTTTATCCGTTATTTAAAATTTATTTATCTCTAGAACATATTAGTTAATACATTGTTATTATTCAATATCAATTAATATAAATCTTATATTGCACGTTAGATTCTTGTGGAAGCTAACACAGTTAATGTGATTGAGCTATCGAGAACATTGTACCTATAAATAAATAAAATTGACCCATAATTAATTTTAACCAAATAAATTGCTATATATATTTTATCCATTTTTATTATTTTTATTTATTTTAACGAAAAATATTGATAAAAATTAAGTTTTTTTCCACAAAAAATTTTAAAATAACTAATAACGGTTGGAAAAATAATAATAAGAAATAAATAGTAGTTAATACTCTAACATTCGTACACTGCCACTTACCCGATCACCGCCTGCAATAGCGCGAGGAAACCGCGTGGAAGGTTTCGATTCCCTCTCTCTATATATATCTCTAGCAAATCTCTCGATCGGGAAGGAAGAAAATCGGAAAAGTGTTTTTGTTTTGAATTTTGTTTTTCTCTCTCTCAATTCAAATTTGATCTGTTTGATCCTTCGTGAAGCTTTTATGCCTATGGCGAAGACGTCGGTTTCAAATCCAAGCTCCCCAAATCCTGGAGGAGCGTTGGGCTCCATGGACGAGGTTATCATGGTCTTCAAGAAGTTTGATAAGAACGGCGATGGCAAGATTTCCATCAAGGAGCTCGCTGCCGCCCTTGGGGAACTTGGCGGTAAGATCTCCGATGATGAGATCCGCCGCATTATGTCGGAGATTGACAAGGACGGTAATGGATTCATCGACCTAGATGAGTTCGCCGAGTTTCATCAGAACTCTTCTTCTACTGGCGGAGGTAGCAAAGATCTGCAAGACGCTTTTGATCTGTACGATGTCGATAAGAACGGCCTAATCTCGGCCAAGGAGTTGCACTCTGTTCTCAAGCGCCTTGGTGAAAAATGTAGCCTCAAAGATTGTTGCCGGATGATCAGCTCCGTCGATGTTGACGGTGACGGCCATGTAAATTTCGAGGAGTTCAAGAAGATGATGACTCGCTCATAGTCGTCTTCGTCGGTAGAGGTAGTTTCAGAATGAAATCAAAATAGTTTAGAATTTTGAAGCAAAATCTGGTACTCTCAGTCGCTTGTTAGTGTACAGTTTGTGATTCTATATCTATCCTCGATCATCCTCTTGCCATCTGTAACCGATTAGGGTACTAAAAAACAAATTATCCGATTCTAGATCTTAATCAGAGATCCTCTAGTTCTTAAAAAAAGAAAAAATATCAGTTAATATCTGTCTCTGATTGATTGAGATGCTCTGTTTCTGATAAGGATGAATTCAAAGTTCTCGCAGTAATTTTTAGAATCCGAAATTTGATGAAGCTATTGAAGAATTGAATGCTGTTTGTGCTGGTTGGATTGATTTCTAGCAATGATTTGGAAATAGTTTCAAAATTTGCATCAAATTGGCATGTAATTCAAAATTTAGCGATGAAAATTCCTTGCGTGATAGACTAAGCAAGTATATACCTCTATTCCGAATCGTTTCAGTTATTCTGAATTTTGTTTTTAATCTTTTAAATTTCTCGAACACGTAGAATTTTTATGATGAAAAAGTTGAATCTCACAGATCTTGAATGATTATAAATTAGATAAAGAAAAGACAAGACTACTGTTGAACCACGGGGGAAGTATGGTCAAAGTTCTTGAGAGGTAATTGTGGAGGCGGTGTTGCTATGAGGCGAACACGGAGGGTTGTTTGGACATCGGCGGTTTGTGGGAGCGGTGATAGGGACATTGCTTCGTCGTTAGGATAAAGCATGAGTGAGGCATAGGGGGTAGGGCATGTACCTTGCCTTTTAAGCTCCCTTTGCGTGCTTGCTTCTTTCTCAAGGCCCAATCCCACCTTTGGGTTGTCACTAATGTTTCTTTGTTTTCAATAATTAAAATTATTATTTGATTACTCTATAGGTTGTCAAGAATATATATATATATATATATATATATATATATATATATATATATATATATATATGAACAATGAGTTAAAATAAGCAAGAGACTCCTATTGATGCAAAATTGGGGCTTCAATGGTAGGAATAAGTGGGAGTGAGACCCGAAACAGAGAAGGAATTGATGCAAAAGCAATGTAGCTTGAACCACTGCTTACTTGCATAACCAGTGAGTCGGAAAAGGGAAAGAGCTAGCTGACAATTCTGCATTTTTTTTTAACAAACAATCAAGAAATTCACCTTCACCTTTGAAATTGTGTGGGGGAAAGGGTGGAAGAGAGATAGATGGGCAACTACCAACACCCCAGGACAACGAATTGGAATCTCTCACAGGTTCTACTCAAATATGAATTCCGCGTGGAGAAGGCTTGCATTAGGCACCGCAGCCAACCGCTTCAATTCCATCTTCCACCCTGATATATGGCAAACGTATCCGAGGGGGCAAACTCTCTGTGCGAAGGTTGCAGACTCGTGTTCCCATTCTTCCCCATTTTAGAAATTAGGGTTGAGGTTGCAGACTCGTATTTCATGTTTAGAAAGATAGACGATGAAGAAAAAAAATTGTCTTCTCTAAGCTTTTCCTTTCGGACTTCCTCTCAAGGCTTTAAAACACGTCTAGGAGAATTTCCACACCATTATAAAGAGTATTTCATTCTCCTTCCTAAACAATATGGAAGTCTCACAAATATTTTAAAGAACTCACTCGATCAAACAAAGATCGAACATTGTAACTTCAACCATTCAAACTCTCACTCCAAACATCGAAAAGAAATACAACTTAATATTATTATTATTTATTTTAGGTCTATAACAGTGTAGAACTAGGAATACCAATCCATTTCAATTGCAGCTCAACTTCCCCACATTCCACATTTCTTAGCCTTACAAACATTTTTTGAGTAACTTCTCCATTTTCCCAAACGATGTAACTTTCTTCCGACAAACAATTGCTCTTACTTGGTTGAATCGTTCTTACGATGGTTCCATTCGAAAGGTTGTTTAGTTTCATCTTAACAACTTCCACGAACGGACGAGCATCGATCTCCGCATCGCCCATCTTATCATCTAGTGAGAACCGGTCCTTATCGTATACAAACTGTACAAATGAATCAAAACAACAACGTTATCAAACCATCATTTCATAGAGTACATGTGAAAAAAAAAAACAAAAGTTGGGCAATGTATTTCTTGCCATGGTGATCGGAAGATTTGGATCTTCGATTGATAGAGTTAGATCTTCGTTCCACTGCGGGTTAGTATTTTGCTTCACAGCTCGAGTCTTCAACTTCTGTATCACGAAAAAAAGTAAGCACGAAAATTCAAATTTAACAAAAAATACTCAAAACTGTAAATGTAACCGAACAAATAGACAGATCGAAAAAGGAGAAAAGACCAGTTTGCCCATCTTCAAAATAACATAAGGATCACTGCTATAAACATCTCTTATAGCAAGATTGATTCCTCTACACACATGAATTCTAAGTAGTCCCATCCAATTCTCCATCTTTCAAACCTCAATGGTTCTTCTTAACCTCTAACAATAAATAATATAGAGATTTGTGACCCTCTTTTTCTGTGGGCTATCAATTTCTTAATTTGGCTCATTTAAATTTGTATTTTATATTTTTTCGACCGTCAAATGAAGATTTAAATATTTGATTTTTATAACGAGAGTCTAATATTTTTATGAGTCGAGTTAGAATTAGATTTCACGCTTGTCTGATATTAAAAATATATATATAATTAATTAATTAGTTTAAGTTTTTGGGTTTAGCAGCGAGAGTTACCGTGGTATTATTGGAACATGGTAAGTTTCAAAATCGAATCTTAATCGAGTCATTTTCTTACTTGTTAGGTTTCGTGTTAATTTTCTTAACTCTTAAGTTATGTTCGTGTTAATATTCAACTTGAAATGTTGACTTGTCGTCAATCTCTCATTTTAATACAACGTGTCGTAATGAATATAAAATATTATAAAATCTTATTATGGTATGCAATAACCTACTATATATATATACATATATATTATAAAAAAAAATAATAATATTTGATCAACAAGAATCATTTAAGGTAAGATGTTGACTTGTCGTCAATCTCTCATTATTATTATGGTATGCAATAACCTACTATATGTTGACTTGTCGTCAATCTCTCATTTCTTGCGTTGAGATATTTGATCAACAAGAATCATTCAAGCTAGACATGATCGATCTTTGAGATATTCGATGAACAAGGTAATTCAAATCTTACTTCCCTTGTAGTGATTCTTTATCTTATCAAAGCCACTTCATCTATACTATGACTTCATCATTTCACTTAAAAGTGTAAGATGACATTAATCTACAAGACGATTACTAAAGCGTTATCAAAGTTTAACCCACGAGACAAAAAACTCGTGGTAAATTATACCAACAACGATCACGAGATTTTATTTAATATTATTTTGAAATGAAATTGTTCATGGTGGGGCCCATCTAATTGATTGAGATAGGCCTCACGGGTTGAATAATGCAAATAAACTTAATAAATTATTCAATATTCAATGAAACAATATAACATTTTAAAAAATAATTAAGAGATAACATTTAAAAAAATTAAGAAAAAAAATTAATTAAAATAATCACATTATTAGTTAAATTTGTTACATAAAAATGTATGTCACCCAATAAATAAATTTTTATTAAATTAGAAAAACTCGATTAAAAATATTAAAATTACAAATTGGTCCCTTTTCTTATCATCAAAGTGTCGGCAAGGTAGCGAAGGCTTACGTGGGTCCTTTTATTATTATTATTATTATTATTTATTAAAATATCACAATTTTAAAATTTATTATATTTTAAACCTTATTCGATAATATTTAATTTAGTATCGTTATTTGTTTGTTTTTAAATAAATTAATGGTAAATATGCTTTTTTATGTGCTTTTTGTATATTTTGCAAGTTTTAAAAATTAAAAAATTTACTTTTCAAAATTAATATTTATTTATGAAATATCTATAAAATATTTAAATTAATAAATAAATAAAAAACACCTCATTCCGAATAAATGGAGACGTAGCCACAGAATTTTTATCCCAGTTTTCTTCTTCTCCTCCTCCTCCTCCTCCTCCTAATCTTCTTGCAATGGCGGCGGCGGCGATGATGGCGGCGGTGGCAGCGATCGTAGTCTTGACACTGGCTGCAAGCAACGGCAATGCTGCTTCTCTAAGTCGTTCGAACTTCGGCAACGAAACCGACGCCGGTGCTCCATCGACGTGGTGCGACCGTCGCACCGAGGAGTGCCTTGTCGGAGATGACGACGTTGACGGCTCAGATTTTCTAAGCCTTGCTTTCGTTGATGTAAGTAGGATCTCTGGGCGGACTGGAAATGAGAACAGACCAGTATGCGATCGGCCGGGTAGAGCTAGCTGTCTTTACCCGAACCCTAGGACCTATACGGGAGAACATCCTGGCACATACAACCGCATCCGCCCATAATCCACCGGACCCTAGTAATTTGAAGCGGGTTATTTCGTTATCTACTACCTGTTGTTGAATATTATTGGCCGTAAGTTCTACATTGGTTAATTTAGTAGAAGATCGTGTGATTATAAATGAGGAATACTATTTCCATTGGTACGAGGTCTTCTGGGAAACCTAAAGCAAAGCCATGGGAGCTTATGTTCAAAGTGGATAATGTCATACCATTATGGAGAGTCGTGTTCGTCTAATACTTGTGTCGTTTGAATGTATCCGATCATTTTACTTTGTTTATGGTTTGGCTTCTACAAATTATGTAATTATTGTTGTTTTGTGGTTATTTTGACTTTCAATATCCGTTCGGGCATCAAATTAAGTCGTTAGTAGTATCGAATCAATAGGTGCAACTGGATATCTTTAATAGGTCTAATTTGAGCACGATCACCATCAAACTTCCGGTTGTGTGCTAATAAATTAAAAAAAGAAAAAAACTATGATGTGTTGAAGATTCCAAAAAATTGATCGAATTTTTAAATAAAAATAATTGTAAACTTAATTGAAGTCGGGTTCGATGTAAAAATTATCTATAAGTCTCAAAATTTTCTCTTTTAATGGAGACGCTGAGTAATTTTATTTTGAAGCATTTTTTTTTTACCATTTAAATAGTAAAAAATGATCGTTTTGGAGTTGTGACGGGTGATATTGACCATTTAGGCCTAAAAATCAAACTTAGATATCATGATTTGAGAAAAGTGAGCAAAAACGTGTAAAAAAAAAAATATATTT